>NW_027518716.1:7500-10000 GCF_043159265.1 Tasmannia lanceolata
TCTTATTGAACAAAAATGGTGATATTGTTCCTCCATTGATCAAGAATTTCGATCTTTGGGAAGTATCATGATCATCCAATAAGAAGGGTTTCAATTTATTCAAATGAACGATTTGAACACCTATTGATTCTAACAACTGATTGCAGAGTTGATCATTCGGACCTTTCAATTCATAGATGTGGATCTCGGACCTATGAATGGGGATATTCCCGATACTCGCAAAGAAAAAAGGAAGTAACTTAGACAAAAAGAGAAGTGACTTGGACAAAAAGAGAAGTGACTTGGACAAAAAGAAACGAAGTGACTTAGACAAATCTTGTTTGTCGATAACCTCGGACCAATCAATCGAATATTGATTAATACGTAATCGATCGAAGACTACTTGAAAACGGTGCTTCTGTTCAGAAACGAAATGTTCCAAATGTTCCTGGAAGTTCTTGCTCCCATTGGACCATTTGTATCTATATGCATCAGGATCCCGATTCATGGATCTCTCGGTTCGAGAAATAAGAGGATCGAACCATTTCTTCTGACTCTTTTTCAAATTCGATAAATGTGGGTTGATCGTATATTTGATTATAGTTAGATGATTCAGAGTATCATTTCCTATTTGATCCCTTTGAATTCCATATTCAAAGTTGCGATCGGATCTATTCATTAAAAAGAATCGATTCGATACATTTCTTATGTACCCATAGGTGCTATATTGGATTTGAATCCAATTTCGGATCAATCTATATTGATTGACCGCCTCCATTATGTTGTTGCTAGCAAATACCACTATTTTGGGTTTTGGATCTTCCAAATCATTCCCGCAGGAGATCCGGACCGATTTTTTTCTGATCCTTCGATAAAAAGATTCATTCTCTTCATAAAAAATAGGAGGTAGAACCAATAAAGATTTCTTTTTCGATTCATCCCTGGAGTTGAATACCTCATTCAAGAATTTTTTTTGATCCAATCCGTAGGAATCAATAGAAAAGGCAAATCCCTTATGATACACCAGATCCGGCTCGGTTATTGATAGAGTGAATAGATCCGCCATTTCTTGAAATCTCTCTTCTGATTCAAAATCGTGGTGTAACGTGTATCCCCCTTTGTTCCGGTCATGGAATAGATGAAATAAATCAAAAAATGGATTTTTGTTCAAGAATGAAATCTTATTGGAACTGTCCATATCCGGTTCATCCTTCGGAACCATAGCACATCCCGGATCTAATGAAATAGGATGAATTGAGACGGTATTTTGTAAATACGTAATTATCTTGAATATATCAACCATTTCTTTATTTTCCGATCGCCTGGATCGGACAAAAGAAACATCTTGTTGTTTCTTCAACAATTTCTGATCTCTAGTGGACCTCTCAGTAGGATTCGAACCCAGATTAAGTTCTGACCCTCTGTCAGAGAAAAAAGAACGAATTGATCTTGTAGGATTCCCAAGAAATTCGTCGATTTCTTCCGGAAGCAGATGATTATTCATCTGCTTCTCACGTTCCGTGAATAGCCGGGACATTGAGGAATATCCAGAAAGGCATTTCGGGAATCGATCTGATTCTATCTCTGTTCGTTCCGTTTGAAGAAAGGAAGGATCCCAAAGAATCGATCTTTCTTTTAGTTGCTGAATCTCTGTTTGATTGATCAATGTGTGATATTCCGAATCCTCATTACTAATGGAATCGAAATGATCTCTGGATTGATCAGAAGATCCTTTCAATTGGCTAGAATCCGTTACTTGAACGAAAATAGATCTTGTGGAATCATATTGAATATTTGACGATACATTCTGTACCTTGCTAAAAAACCGATCCTTGTTTACCAACCACACATTGTCTAACCAAATCAAATTCTCTCTCGATACCTTCCTCAAAAAATCCGATTCGTGCTGATTCTTCCCCCAACTAACGAAGAGATCTTGGCGGAATTGCCACATATGAAATTGAGCACAATTTTGTAAAGAAATACCCCACTTGTTTCTCGAGAAGAGATGGGAAACATGCTCAATATCATTTGATTGAATAGTTGCCTCAGCTCCTTGTTGTTTGAAGAAACCCTCCACTTCAATTGGTCTTTTTTCACGAAAAGCAGACATGAGATAACAAATCAAGTGTTTCACTAAGATTTCGAATAGCTGTCCCGAATTCAAGTTGATTATGTTTCGCTTCTTCCTCGGAGAAAGACGATCAAAGAATTCCCGATCATGGTCCTTGCGGATCGGATCATCCGTATAGGATACAAAAAGAAACTCCAGATATTTTATATCTTTCTCTCTGAATGAGATCTCAATTTCAGCTACGGTTTCATTAGATATCTTACAACTAGAATCCCTCTTTTTTACGATCCGGTTCCTCCACCACCGCGAACCCCAGTTAGATTCAGGCATGATACACTTTTGAGTTATTGGGAGAACCCAAGTACTCTCTTTCGGATCCATGAAACAACTCTCAGAGATCTTTTTCCCTTTTGGAAGATACAGGAGCGAAACAATCAACCTATTGAT
>NW_027518716.1:15000-22500 GCF_043159265.1 Tasmannia lanceolata
TACTTTTATGTTTACGAGCCAAAGTTCTAGCACACGAAAGTCGAAGTATATACTTTATTCGATACAAAGTCTGTTTTTTTAAGGATCCACTGTGATAATGAAAAAGATTTCTACATATACGCCCAAATCGGTCAATAATATCAGAATCAGATGAATCGGCCCAGGCCGGCTTACTAATGGGATGCCCTGATACGTTACAAAATTTCGCTTTAGCCAATGATCTAATTAGAGGAATTATTGGGACTCTAGTCTCGAATTTCTTAATAGTAGTATCTATTAGAAATAAATTCTCTAGCATTTGACTCCTTACTACCGAAGGGTTTAGTTGTACACGCGAAAGATAGCCCAGAAAGTAGAAAGAATAATTGTATAATTGATTTATATGGATACTCTCAGGTTGAGACCACAAGTAAAAATGACATTGCCATAAATTGACAAGGTGATATTTCCATTTCTTCATCAGAAAATGAGTCCCTTTTGAAGCCAGAATCGCTTTTCCTTGATATCTGACATAATGCATGAAAGGATCCTTGAACAACCATAGGGTCTTCTGAAAATCATTACGAAGCACTACTAAAAGATGTTCTATTTTTCCATAAAAATGTGTTCGCTCAAGAAGGGTTCCCGAAGATGTTGATCGTAAATGAGAGGATTGTTTACGGAGAAAAACGAATATGGATTCGCATTCATATACATGAGAATTATATAGGAACAAGAAGAATCTTTGATTCCTTTTTGAAAAAAGGGAAATGGATTTCTTTGGAGTAATGAGACTATTCGAATTACGAGACTCGTAGAGAAAAAATCTCAACAAATGCAAAGAGGGAGCATCTTGTATCCAGCAGCGAAGGGTTTGAACCAAGATTTCCAGATGGATGGGGTGGGGTATTAGTATATCTGACACATGATTTAAATGTGAAAATTTGTCCTCTAAAAAGAGAAATATTGAATGAATAGATCGTATATGAGATTTTGCTATTTCTTTTTCTTCTAGGGAAGATACTAATCGTAGTGAGAATGGAATTTCCACAATGACTGCAAAAACCTCTGACATCATTTGAGAATCAAAATATTTGTTGTTCCCAACAAATAGATTTTGTTTAGAATCTTTAACCGAAAGAATCAAATGATTCTGTTGATGCATTCGAGTAATTAAACGTTTCACAATTAGTGAACTGAATTTATTGTCATAACCGAAAATTTCCATGGGTTTGTAAAGAATCGATCCATTTAAACCATGATCATGAGCAAGTGCATAGATATACTCCTGAAAGAGAAGCGGATATAGGAAGCATTGTTGTCGAGATCCGTCTATTTCTAAATATCCTTGTAATTCCTCCATTTGAAATGATACTTGAATCAAAAGCATAGAGATTTCTTGGGTTATCAAATAATACATAGTGCGATACGGTCAAAACAAGGTATCAAGGTATATAGTAATAAAAGAATCGATTAAGAAAAGAATGGATACCCCGGAGACAAGGAAGCCAATCAACAGATCCTCCATTTTTCCATCTAATTTTTTGTTTCGTTATAGTTACAAGAGATGACTGGAAATCCTTTATTTTTGCAAGCCGATCGCTCTTTTGACTTTGGAAAAATTCTCTTTATCAGTATACCGTTCTTCTACACATTCGTTTCCACTCCATAATCGAGAAAGAAAAGAATATTTAATAGTTAGGATTCATTAAAAAAAGGAATCGATAATCTACTCACAGGAGAACCCTTTCCCCCATCAGGCACTAATCTATTTTTAACATCTAATTAGATCGGGTAATCATTCGAATTAAGAACAAAAGCTCGTTACTTTTGGTTTCCCTATAATTGGAGCGATAGAGCCCTATCCATTTATTCACTCGATCCAATGGTGAATTGGTTTGGTCCCGTTCCAAGAATCAAAACAAGATTTTGTACCGATTCGGTAAGGATAAAGTATTATCAACAAAATTCTCCATTGATACGACATGCTATTTTTTCCATTCATTCCCTTTCAGGATCAGTCGTGGTCTTACAAACTATACCAATGGTATGGACGAATCCCTTGCTTCATCCAAATGTGTAAAAGATCATAGCCGCACTTAAAAGCCGAGTACTCTACCGTTGAGTTAGCAACCCGGAAAAATATGGTGTGTAGATACGATCGGAATAAAAATAAAACTCAAACCAAGAGATTGGGATTGGATTGCTCGACCCCGTCAAAACATTGAACTAGTAACAAACAAATCTAAAAGAAAATTTGATGATCAATTATGAACATCAAAATGAACAGATTAGATGAAAATACAACGAATTCCCGGATCAATATAGATGGATGCCAAAATTTATGGATCATCCATATTTTTATCAATATTTTTTTTTTTCATTTTTCATTAAGAAGATACTTCTTGTGTCGCAGCGAATCTGGCGAACTCACCATTTGAGTGAAATTGAAATAAAGTAAAGAAATAAAGAAACAAACTTATGAGGCTGGGATAAATGGATCTATTTATCCACGATCAAATTATATTTGATCGATACAACATTGTCAATATGAATTGAATGTTGGTTGAGAAAACAAATTCAATTAAAGAAAATAAGTACTTGTGTTGGATTGACACTACACAGATCAGAAATGAAGTGTGGATGGGGGAATAAATAAGAAAAAAAAAAAAGTAGGAAAAAAATCTCTAGTTTATTCAATAGAGGTACAATAAACAAGATTGACCCCTTGTTTGTTGGTGGAGTCCCAACGAAAACAATCCGATTGATGGTAATCCCATACCATCATTTTCTAGATCCGATTATTTCATCTATTCACTCGAGATTTTTTTTTCTATCTGTCTCATATCAATAAAAAAAGATTTTTTTTCGTTATCGTTATCTGATATGGGATTATAGAGGAGCAATAGTGAATAGGTATGAATAGAGTAAGAAAAATCGGAGTGGTGGAGAAAGAATTACACAAAGCTCGATAAGATACTGGGCACCCCCCTTTTTTGTTTATTTCATTTATTTCATTTCGTTTGATTAATTCGAAGTTCCTTAAAGACCTCTGCCTTCTTTGAAATATCATGAACAGTTCCTGTAGGTTGAGCGCCTTTTTCAAGGAAATATAGAATAGCAGGAACGTTTGAATAAGTTTGATTCTTTATCGGATCGTAAAAACCCACTTTACGAAGATCTCTTCCTTCTCTTTGGGATCGAACATCAATCGCAATGATTCGATAGATGACTCATTGGGATAGATATAGATGAACAATGCCCCCCCTAGAAACGTATAGGAGGTTTTCTCCTCATACGGCTCGAGAAAGAATGATTCGAGTTTGAATTTATGCTATGCATATCATATAGTGACAAATGTATCCATAAAATCATCAATTAGACTATAAGTTGAGTCGTTTTTTTTGTTCTTCCTTCCTTTCCTTTCCTGAAAAAAAAAAAGAAATATCATTCGTACTCATAACTCAAGTTGGGCAATTCTCAAAGAGCTTAAAGGGAAATCCTTGGACATTTGTTGAGCCGTCTCTAACCTCTTTTATTTGTCCCGCCTAGAATCTCTTTTTCTTCCTCATTCTGATCTAGTTCCAGTTGTTGAGACAATTGAAAATGGTGTTTCCTTGTTCCGGTATCCTTTATCTTTGCTTTGAATCATTGGGTTTAGACATTACTTCGGTGATCCTTAATCGTTTCAAAATGGTCGCAACATACCTTTTGTTATTTCTTTCTATTGAAAGAATCATACGAACGATTGATTCCCCTGTAATACACTTTTGATCAAAATAGTTTTACCAATTCCGGCAAATTTTACTTTGTTTTTTTTTATTCGAAACTTGTTGGAATTTGAACCTTTGGATTTCTATATCGAAGATATACTTACGAAGTTGTTCCAACTTATTGATTGGCACTAACCCTAGATCCTTCCCCTTGATAAATGAATCAATACTTTATACTCGAGCTACATCATGTACTATTTACAACCCCCAATTTTGGGGGGTCCTAGTAGAACAGAACAAACTATGTCGAGCCAAGAGCATCTTCATTGATATATAAAATGGTGGATGCAAGAATCCACAGCCGATCATGTCTTTCAAGTCGCACGTTGCTTTCTACCACATCGTTTCAAACGAAGTTTTACCATAACATTCCTCTAATTTTGAACCGGTATGGAATTGATTCAATATGGAATCCGGAATAGTCATTGGCTCAATCGGTACGCTCAATCGGTACACAGCAGTCCATACTTTTATATTTATATATATATAAATTATATATATAAATAGATATTTATATCTATATTTTGATTTTGATATATATTTTGATATCTATATTATAGATATTTTGATATATATGGATGGATAGGTATTCATCTAGAGAAGGCCCCACAAGCAAAGACAAAGATTCAATCTTACCCCATATTCGACCGTATGAATGAAACACATTTCTAAAAAAGACGAATAAACGAATTACTTAACACTTCTTTACATCTACATCTTCAACAGATTGTTCGGGACAATCAATCATGAAGGATCCAACTCTTTCTCGAACAACTAAATTAAAGAAAGGTCTTTAATTAGATTCTCAATACTCAATACCGGAACAAAATAAGTCATTAGCCAAATAAGCTATTCCAATGACTCGGAAAAGTCGCAAATGAATCGATTATAGACTAGGTTCATCAATCTCGCGCTTCTTCAAGTATCTAAGGATTGATAAAGGAATCATGAAAAAAGGTTTCAAGAATTTCCTACTTCGACATCATAATTTCCTACTTCGACATCATTATCATTAATGGAAATAAGTTTTCCTGTAATGACTAAATTTGATCATCATAAGACATAAGAGAAATCCATGTTCCTTTTCCAATTGAATCATTAATGATTTAAAGCAGGTAGATGGATCGAGAAACAAATTCAATTTATTTGTTTTCATGGGGATGGGATGGATGGAAAAAAGCTCTCATGTAAGATAAGATTAAGGTTGTTATTCTTCCATCTGATTGATAAAACCAGAACCGTAGGAGTATGATCTTTCCGTATCCATCAGATACACAGAACAATTGTCAACGGGAGTAATCATAGATATTTAAGGTAAGGTATCAAAGATCTTTTTCACCGCAGCCGAAATACCGGTATCACTGAAATAGAACAAACAATAACAATACATGTAGGCATGGTTCATTTTATACAGATTTTGCTTTACTTTAGGTTTAGTAACCCTTCCATAAATTCTATCAAGTCAAAAGTAAAGTGAATGGAATATATGAATCTTCCTCCCAATCACTACATTGACTTCCAATTATTTATTGTAGCCAGATGCAAAAAAAAAAAAAGCAATTAGGCTCAAAGAAAAAAAATCTGTTCCATATTGCACTTTATTGTTTATTAATGAGATCCGGACGACACAGATATTGAAAAATTGATACCTTCCATTGCCGATTAACTCGAATTCTATGGGGATCATGAATCATACCCCAAGACAATCAAATAATAAAAGATCCTCTTGCGGTATGTTATATTATCTTGTATAGGTACAAAGCAAAATGGGTCCAGATCAATTCGTTGTTCTTAATTTTGATTTTACCCCACCCACACCCAGTCTTAAGAACTTTAATCCCAGTGATGTAATTAGTCCCAAGAACTCCCTCCTGTTTAGGATTCAGGATCCACATAGAATTAGTCATTTTGACTAACATGTTTAGTTTCGAAAAAATAGAGATCTTATCTTTCGCATTTCAACTTAGAATGCATCATGTGAGAATCAAAATATAATAGATGGGCATAAAGTTTCTATAAGTGACTAACTTACCCCAATATGAATATGAGTAGAGCGGGACGGGCATACACTGAACGGCCCATCCCATTTTTTTTTTAATTCAACTTTGATCTATGTTCCCATCCTACCTAATATCAAAAAGGTAAAAGATGTTTATTTCCATCCGCAATTTATACTCGATTCTTTTTCTTACAATTGGAAATCGAAAGGAATCTATGATTCATAGAAGAATCATTAGAACTCAGAAAGAAAAATTGGATCATATTGTATCCAACCTTATACCTTATACTCTTAAACAGAAGATTGTTAAAGAGAACAATCTTTGTTTTGATAGAAGCGGTCTGGGACGGAAGGATTCGAACCTCCGAGTAACGGGACCAAAACCCGCTGCCTTACCACTTGGCCACGCCCCATTTAGATTTCAATTCGACACTAATAAACACTAATATTGTTATTGGTTATTCGTCAATTCCAGCCCAAATATCTATGGAATAGGTTGTTGCTAGGATTCTATACGTGTAAATGTAGAATGAAAATGAATTCATTGATCATTCCATATAAGTCAATTAAGATATTGTATGAAAGTATGATTCCTTCTATTCTCATTTGAGAATTGAAGGATTTTTGATTGGGGGAAGTTCAAAGAAAAAGAAAGAAGGATTTTTTGTCTTCTCTTCTTTCTTAATTTTTCCCTTATATCAATAACTCAATAAAAATGAAATTATCTCCAAGAACGAAATATTTCTTATGCTTAATATCTTTAGTTTGATCTGTATCTGTCTTAATTCTGCCCTTCATTCGAGTAGCTTTTTCTTCGCCAAATTGCCCGAAGCTTATGCTTTTTTCAATCCAATCGTAGATTTTATGCCAGTCATACCTGTGCTCTTTTTTCTCTTAGCCCTTGTTTGGCAAGCTGCTGTAAGTTTTCGATGAGATCTTTAATACTGTCCTAGAAACATTCATATTCATGATTTATTCGATAAAATAAATTCAACTCTAACATAACAATTGATAAGATCAGATAAGTCTTACATTATGAACCCTCGATTCAAAGATTGAAATTCTTTTGCTTTTTGATAGCCGCGATGAATCTGGATCACCTAATTTCCGCATTATGCCCTTCCAGTTCCAGGGGTCAAAGACCCCATTATGGTACCCCATAATACCTAATTGGGGTATGACAAGATAATTTTGGTAACAAAGGAATTCCTGCAAATTCCTTTCTTTTCTAGAAACCACTTTTTCATTTCTTTTCTTGGTGTCAAGGATATGTGGTACAAAAATAGAGAATCTATTCCCTTATTTCCTTTGCAAAAAACAAAAAAAAAATGATCTTGGAGATTGTGCAATGCTTACTCTCAAACTCTTCGTTTACACAGTAGTGATATTCTTTGTTTCTCTCTTCATCTTCGGATTCCTATCTAATGATCCAGGACGTAATCCTGGACGTGAGGAATAAAAAAATCAGAGATTTTTCATTATTTCCTTGCTTGATTTCTGCATTTTCCTATGCTTTTCTCTATTCCAGACATTTAACTATGATAAAGGACTTGATATTTTTTCGAATTCGAAAGATAAATCTCAAGTGATCCGAGGGAACGGAGAAAGAGGGATTCGAACCCTCGGTACGAACAGCTCGTACAACGGATTAGCAATCCGTCGCTTTAGTCCACTCAGCCATCTCTCCCAATTACAAAAAGATAATTCATATGCGACGCCTGAAGTAAATATTGATCAAAGTCTTTCTTT
>NW_027518716.1:27500-36100 GCF_043159265.1 Tasmannia lanceolata
CAAGCACTACACTTAGATTTATTGGATTTGTTGCTAAAATATCGGTATTAAGCCCGAAACTCCCGGCGTATGACCAGTGACCCAAGGAAACGAAAGAATCGGTTACATTTTTCATATGCTCTCCTCTTATAGATAGGACTAACAAAATTAATTGAACAGAGTTTTCTTTATTGTATAATTTCGCCCCACTTTTGATTGATTTCTTTTTATTTATTTACTTATTTATAAATATGAATTTATTTATAAAATAGATTCATTTCATTTTGAAATTTCATTTATTCTTTATTATTATTTCAATTGAAGTTCCCAATCCAATAAAATACTTATTAATATGAGGTCCCGGGTCTCATGCCAATTGCGAAATACCTCGTTTGTTACAACGCTTCCTAAAAGTGAAAAAAAAAAAAGGGTTCCATTAAGGATGGAAAGGAAGAAAGCGAGTGGATCTACTAATTCCTCATCCTCAAATCAGCCTTTTCCCTGGGGTGGGGTATTGTCTCAACGAATAAGTGGTTGTAGGAGTAAAGTGTTGATATAATTCGAAGAAGCAAGCGGCAAGTTCACGGCAATCAAATAAGAAAAAAATAAGTACGTATTTTTCACATTTATAGGATTAAACAAAAGGATTCGCAAATAAAAGCGCTAATGCCACGACCAGTCCGTAAATTGTTAAAGCTTCCATAAAAGCCAGACTAAGCAATAAAGTACCTCGTATTTTACCCTCTGCTTCTGGTTGTCTCGCAATACCTTCTACAGCTTGGCCCGCAGCAGTACCTTGACCAACTCCAGGTCCAATTGAAGCAAGCCCTACGGCCAATCCAGCAGCAATAACGGAAGCGGCAGAAATCAGTGGATTCATGGTAAGCTCCTCGCACCAAAATAAAGAAATGGTTAATGATACAATCACTGAATTATGACTTATTATTCCATCACTAAGATCCATCGGGTCGAAGTAACTAAGAACTCCAAATTGAAGTGATGATATTACTGAATCATCATAACTGCTTCAATATCTCGTTTTTAGTTCCTATCCATGGAGTCTTTGTAAAGTCATACGATTCTAGTTCTTCCATTTCTTTGTTCCGAACCACTCTTTCAATTCTTCGCTCTTTCTCTTCTATATCCTTAACTTCATCTGTTTATTCATTCAATCCACAGCCAAAGATGAAACGGAAGTCCTTCCGTTGGAATCCATCTAACTTCAGTGGGATGGGAAATAATATATATGGATAGTCCATATATAACTCGTGAATATCTAATATCACATATACATATGTTTCTTCCATAACGTAAACCATTCGTATCTTATATTGAATTGGATTATAGAATCATTCTTCGAAACATACACAGGGATTGAATTATAGCCATTACATATACCCAGCTCAACCTCCCTAACCTACCTTTTTCTGAATCTTATTTGTTTGTAAACTTTTCTCTTCCTTTTCTTTATCATTATTGCGCATTGATATAAACGGATGGATTCATCAGCCCGAACCATTCCATATCCATATCAAGATTTGATTGATCCAATTGCAGACAATTTTTGTCAACCATTGAATTGATAGAACATAGTTTTTTTGTTTAGGCATACGTCGGAAACAGATAACATAACAATTCTTTCTTATTCAAATTATGAATCGTAATACCGTAATCGTAATTGACTGATATAAATAGAATATCAATTGGAGAGGTATGACGTAAATGGACCAAACGGGAATCTTAGGAAAAAAGATCTTTTCGATCTCTTTCCTTTTTTTTTTTTTAATTCCCTAATATCGTACATCTTTATTGACCCTACTCTAAATCGTATCTACCATATTTGTAGATATCCATCATGTTCCCCAAGTAGATTATCTTGAGCCACCCATGAGTTGGGATAGTCTTGTTTTTTTTTTCAAAAAAAAAAAAACAAGACTATTTTGGAAGCTAGTCAATGATGACCCTCCATGGATTCACCTATATAAGCCGCGGCTAAAGTCGCAAAAATAAGAGCTTGAATCCCGCTTGTGAATAATCCAAGAAACATGACAGGTATAGGAACCACTAAAGGTACTAAAGAAACAAGAACAACAACTACTAATTCATCAGCCAATATATTCCCGAAAAGTCGAAAACTAAGTGATAAAGGTTTTGTGAAATCTTCTAGGATGTTAATTGGTAAAAGTATTGGAGTTGGTTGAATGTATTTACCGAAATAGCCCAATCCCTTTTTAGTAAGACCCGCATAGAAATATGCCACTGACGTGGGTAAAGCTAAAGCAACAGTAGTATTTATATCATTCGTGGGTGCAGCTAACTCCCCATGAGGTAACTGTATGATTTTCCGAGGTAAAAGAGCACCTGACCAGTTAGAAACAAAAATAAATAGGAACATAGTTCCAATAAAAGGAACCCAAGGACCATAATCTTCTCCAATCTGAGTTTTGCTCAAGTCTCGAATGAATTCAAGTACATATTCGAAGAAATTCTGACTGTTAGTTGGAATGGTTTGTGGGTTCCGAACAGCTATAGTGGCTGAACCTAATAAGATAGCAATTACGACCCAAGAAGTGATAAGTACTTGGGCATGGACTTGGAAACCCCCTATTTGCCAATAGAAATGTTGGCCTACTTCCACACCGGATAGATCGTATAACCCTTTGAGTGTGTTGATGGAACATGGTAGAACATTCATATTGCCCTCTGACAGAAATAGAACTTAAAAAAGAATTATTTTGATTCAACCCTCTCTTTCTCGACTCGACTACTTTAAATCGTATATTTAGGATACCAAGTAATCACATAATATCCCCAGTGATTTTGATCTCTTTTTTGAGATTCAGAAATAGTAACCGATTAAATCAATCTATGGGGTTCAAAAAGTCATTGGCTTATCTTATTATTAATCAACGATTTCTTATATAGCTAGAACGACCCTCACAAATTGCGGATACTAATTTGTTAAGAATCAATCGGATTGACGCTATAGCGTCATCGTTGGCTGGAATAGAAATATCTGCGAGATCCGGGTTACAATTTGTATCGATTAAGCAAATCGTCGGAATCCCTAAAGTGAGACATTCTCGAAGAGCCGTATATTCTTCTTGCTGATCAACGATGATTACAATATCGGGTAAGCCCGTCATATATTTGATCCCACCCAAATATGTTTGCAGGTGAGATAATTGTCTCTTCAACATTGCTGCATCTCTTTTCGGTAGACGGTTGAGTTTCCCCGCCTTTTGTTCCGCTTTCAAATCCCTAAACTTATGAAGTCTCGTTTCTGTAGTGGACCAATTCGTTGACATACCACCGAGCCATTTTTTATTAACATAATGACACCGAGCCTTTATTGCAGCTGATGCTACTGAATCAGCTGCTTTATTTTTGGTACCAACTATTAAGAAGTGTTTTCCCCTACTTGCTGCATCAAAAACTAAATCACAGGCTTCTGACAAAAAACGAGCAGTTCTAGTAAGATTTGTAATATGAATACCTTTACGCTTTGCAGAGATGTAAGGTGCCATTCTAGGATTCCATTTCCTAGTACCATGACCAAAATGAACTCCTGCTTCCATCATCTCTTCTAAATTAATGTTCCAATATCTTCTTGTCATTTTTCCCCACACTTTCTCTTTTTTTTTTTTTTAAGAGACGAGGTACCCTGAAATAAATAATTGTTCCGACGGAACCTTCTCCCGGAGATTGACCCTTGATACATGGTCCAAGTGATTAATTCCTTTCTATTCGTTATTATCTTTATTACCCAATAAAAAGACCGGACCATACCATATAATTAAAGTTAAAAGAAAAGAATCAATTTGCTCTTAGGAATCATGAAATCCCGTAAATTATTGTTCTGGTGTATTATGGAAATTATTTGGGATGTAAGAACCAAATAATTCTCTGTGGTGGAACAAAATATCTCTAATTTCCCCCTCGAATAGATTCTTCTTTTTGATTTCCAAGGGAATGTTGTTGTCTTGCCTTGAACGGTGCACTAATCCCTTGAATCCGGTACCAACAGGTATCATCCCCCCCAGAACAACGTTCTCTTTCAGGCCTTTCAACCAATCAATACGACCTCGTAGAGCGGCTTTTGCTAAAACTCGAGCAGTTTCTTGAAAACTTGCTTCGGATATGAAACTTTGAGTATTCAGAGATGCCCTGGTAATTCCCAATAAGATGGCTCGGTAACAGATCGCTTCTTCCAAAGCACGCCCTGTTCGTTCCGCTCGAAACAATCCTATTAGTTCTCCGGGTGAAAAAACATTAGACATTCCATCTTCTGAAACCAACACTTTTGATGTTATTTGACGTACAATAATCTCTATATGCCTATTATGGATTTGCACCCCCTGGGATCGATAAACCCTTTGGATCTTATTAACCAAAGAGATACGACTTTGCGCTATGGTTAGCTCAGCACCAATCAAGAATTCCCACGGAATTCCAAGAATTCTTTTTATATGTTCGTTCCAACCCTCAACCCTCTTTTCTAGGTTCATCGATATTGAATCAATCGAACGCACTTCTAACACTTGTTCCACTTTTGGAAGACCTTGCGTTATATCACCCGATCTCGATTTTTCATATATAAATGTAACTAATGTATCCCCTTCGTAAAGGATTTCTCCATAATGACCATGAACGGTTGCCCCTGGGGTGGCCAAATGAGGCTTAGCTGATCTTATGACTAAGGAGTCAACATGAACAATTAGAACTTGACCAGATTTTATCTGTGGTCCATATTTGGATATACATACATTTTCACAAATAAACTGTCCGAGGACAATTATTTTGGATGTCTTCTCACAATAATCGTGATGGAGAAAGCACCAAGTCAAATCGAATGGATGAAAAATGATGTTCCTGCATGGATAGGGATTATAAATTCTCCCATTTTCATCCATTAAATAATATTTAAGTACTTGTAAAGTCTGTTTTAAATTGTCAAGTAGCAAATATTTATTTAACAAGATCTGATTATGAGTTATTAAATAGTAAGGTGAATAAAAATTCGCAATTTTAGGTACAGTCCCTAAGGGACCCAACGAATTCCTAATCGGAATCATGGGATCCTCTTTAATTTGAATTGATTCTTTTGTCACATTGTGAGATTTAGAACCATTGAATGGACCAATTCGAGAACAATTGGATAATGACAAAATTAGAAAAGATTGGCATTCCTTATTTCTATTCAGCAACGTACGAATAGTTCCTTGATGTTGGGTAAGTGATTGAATCCTCCTCGCCTTGGAATAAAAAGGATTGATATTGGTGTGATCTGATCCATTATCTGGGATCAATCCCGAACCCGCCATATCATTCCTTTTTCCGATATACGAAATAGGGGACTTCACTAAGTCAATTCTTATGAAATCTCGAATCAGATCATTTGCCCTCACTTCAACAATGGAAGCCTGAACCTTTTCTATAGAACCATTTCGGTCTTGGTCCCAATTCAATACTAAACAAGTACGAACTAATTGAATACTTGTGTAATAAATTCCTCGAATTGGTTTGCCATTTCTATAAAGGATATAATTTTCAACTCGGAATTTCACATTATCCCTTTCTTGCAACAGATCCTGGGGAAAAAGCGTTGCTAAATTGATACCATCAGCTATTTCATATGTGACTACGGATCGAACCGAAACAAAATACTTTTTCTTGGTAGGTGTGATCCGTTGGACATAGATCCAATTTTGTAATTTTTTTGATTCCTTAGAATTTTTTTTTCCCGTTCCTGGTGGTATCAAGATGCCGCTGTGCCGGGAGATCTTATCTGTCTCTCCAGGAAAATGGATATCTCCAGAAAAGATTTTCAGTTCAATCCTTTTTTTTTTTCTCTCCACTCGGACTAATCCACCTACGCGGCTTCTTGTATTTAAAGTGATTCGTGTATCGACTCCAATGATACTATTGTTCTGTACCATTATGGACGAAGAGCCAGGTAAGATATGCACTTCTTCGGGAATGAAAAAAAAGCGATCTACTTTCATTTGGTATTTCGGACTAAATTCCTTTGCTCCTCGATACTCAATCAAATCCTCTTTTTTGACGATTGAATCCACTTCTACAGTCCCATACTTAGTAATTCCTGAACTGCTTCTTCTGTATCGGGGATCGTCGAAATAAGCAAGAATACTATTTCTACGTAAAATACCATTTATGGGTATTTCAATCGAGATACCAGAACGAGGCATTAGTTCTTTCTCTCGTTCTTGATCATATTGGAATGGGATGATGAATCTATTTCTTCGCCTTTTCGCCAATAAATCAGAATTCTCGTGGAGAATGGCAGGATATATGAAATTCCAACGACCATTGGATATGATTCGAGCAGGTCCTGAATAATCAAGAATCTTTCCCTCTTTTTTACCGGAAGGATCTGAACTAAACAATTTGTGTCTCACTCGATCATTAGTCACTGAGAGGTCAGAACTCTCTCTCTGTTCGACAGAAAGAGAATGAATGTTCATTTGATCTTGATCCTTGTGGAGCGAAAAAGGCACTATACTAGATCTGCACGGACCCCCCGATAATATCCATAAATGACTTGTTTTAGGTAAGAGATGAACATTACCATATGTATATTCAGGTGCATGGTACACATCGGTACTCCAGTGCATTTCTCCCTCTGAGTCAGAATAAATATGTTTTCGAACTCTCTCTTTAAAATTGAAAGTGGATGTTCCAGCGCGAATCTCGGCAATCACTTGTTCTGATTCTACATATTGATCATTTTGAACTAAAAGAAAACTTTTTGGTGGAATATTCACATTATGTAGAATATCCTGACTCTCAATAGTGACATACAGGTCTATATAACATAGAAAAGCAGGATGCCCATGACGTGTACGTGTGGGATGAACCAAATCCTCATTGAATTTTATTTTTCCATTAGAGGGGGCTCGTACATGTTCTGCAGTACCACCTGTGAATACTCCACCGGTATGAAAAGTTCTTAATGTTAGTTGAGTCCCTGGTTCCCCAATTGATTGACCCGCAATGATACCTACTGCTTCTCCCAATTCGACCAGGTCACCATGAGTGGGACTCCGACCATAACATAATCGACAGATCCAAGATGTACTCCTGCAAATAAAGGGGGTTCGAATATATATTGATTGTGCTCGAAAGGTTATGAATCGATTGACAAGCCCAACCCCAATATCTTGATTTCGAGCGGCAATGCATCGTAGACCCATATATATATCGTCTGCTAATACACGACCAATTAGTGTTTGGATCAACATTTTTTCCGTCATCCCATTTCGAGGACTCACGGAAATACCTCGGATAGTGCCACAATCTGTTCTACGTACAACAATGTGTTGAACTACTTCAACAAGTCGACGCGTGAGGTATCCAGCATCTGATGTTCGTACAGCAGTATCCACAACTCCTTTGCGAGCTCCGTAGCAAGAAATGAGATATTCCGTTAAAGAAAGTCCTTCGCGTAAATTGCTTTGAATGGGTAAATCAATCATTTGTCCTTGGGGATCCGACATTAATCCTCTCATACCGACTAATTGGTGTACCTGAGATGCATTTCCCCGAGCTCCCGAAAAGGACATTATATGGACTGGATTAGAAGGATCCGTCATCCTAAAATTAGGATGCATTTCTTGTCTCAAATATTCACTTGTAGCATACCATATCTCAATGGATTGACGTAATTTTTCTACCGCGTGTACATTCCCATAATGATGGTGCTTTTCCAAAATCAAACTTTGTTGTTCAGCATCTTGGACTAGCCATCCCTTAGAAGGTATTGTTAAAAGATCATCAATTCCTAATGAAATGGATGTAGCAGTGGCTTGCTGGAAACCCATAGTCTTTACTTGATCCAGTATGTGTGATGTATATGCCATTCCGAAGTGATCTATTAATCGACTAATAAGTCGTTTCATGGCAGTTCCATCTATCACTTTATTGTGAAAGACCAGATCGGCCCGTTCCGCCATAAGTACCTCCATATTCTGTTGAGTAGGATTCGACAATAGGTTTGAGTCAGTGATTCGAAGACTTCCTTTCCTCTATCTTGATTCACGTATCAATTCAGGAATTAGGATACCGGTTGAACCGTAGAGACCCGAATTCACAAGGTATCGTATCACATAATTACTTAGCTTAGGTACCTTATGAGTAGGCTCGGCAAAACCCCTGTATGGCTTCTTCTATTTCTCGATAAAAAGAAATATGACCAATGGTGGTTCGAATGTATATACAAAGGATTTCTTTTTTGACACTTCTTACTAGTAGATAGTGCCCATAAATCTCATGATAGGTACCCAAAGATTCATATTGAACTTCGATGGGCACTTCTCTTGGGGCAATGAAACGTTGATCTAGTCGCCACCGGAGCCACAAAGGACTATCTAAATTGATTCGTTTCTGCCGGTAAGCTCCAAGTGCATCATAGGAACTACAAAAATAGGGTTCTTTTTCTTTCGTATACTTATAGTTATTATTATACTCGTAAACTGTTTCATTTTGATAGTTTCTGTGATTCCATGGATTATACCTATTTGCACAAATACCTCGACGATTTCCGATGGTTAATACATAGAGTCCAATAAGCATATCTTGGGTTGGTATGGAAATGGGATCCC
>NW_027518717.1:25000-30000 GCF_043159265.1 Tasmannia lanceolata
ACTATAATAGAGAGATACCTAGAGAAAGAGAGAGAGAGATAAACTTCTGCCTCCTTCGGTTTCCGAATTGGAATAGAGATAAATAGATATATAGAGAGAGAAAGAGATCGGGATAAATATGATATGGGAAAAAAAATAAATCCACTTGGTTTCCGACTTGGTGCAAACCAAAGTCATCGTTCCCTTTGGTTCGCACAACCCAAAAGTTATTCCAGGGGTCTCCAGGAAGATGAAAAAATACGGGATTGTATCAAGAATTATGTACAAAAAAATATGAGATCTGGTTCAGAAGGAATTGCACATATAGAGATTAAAAAAAAAATCGACCTAATTCAGGTCATAATCTATATTGGATTCCCAAATTTGTTAATAGAGGGTCGAACGCGAGGAATCGAAGAATTACGGATCAATGTACAAAAAGGGTTTCGTTCTGTGAACCGGAGACTTAACATTGCTATCACAAGAGTTGCAAAACCTTATGGACAACCTAATATTCTTGCAGAATATATAGCTCTACAATTAAAGAATAGAGTTTCGTTTCGAAAGGCAATGAAAAAAGCTATTGAATTAACTGAACAAGCTGATACAAAAGGAATTCAAGTGCAAATTGCAGGGCGTATCGACGGAAAAGAAATTGCACGTGTCGAATGGATCAGAGAAGGTAGGGTTCCCCTACAAACCATTCGAGCTAAAATTGATCATTGTTCCTATACAGTTCGAACTATCTATGGGGTATTAGGCATCAAAATTTGGATATTTGTAGATGAGCAATAATGGGTCTTTCCTTCCCATTCTATACTGCGATAGAACAAAAAATGACAAACTCTTTCATTCATTCTTTTTCCCTTCAATCAAAAATGAACAATTCTAATTAGAATTATTAATTATTTCTAATTATTAATTATAATTATATAGGGTTGAATAAAAATTCGATTGATCATTTGGTAGAATTGCTATGCTTAGTGTGTGACTCGTTGGTTTTTTCTTTAGAGTTGGATTCAAAAAAAAAAAAAACAATGGACCAGCCCATAACTAATAACTAGAGAACTAATAACCAGCTCATTGCTTCGTATTATCGAGATCCAAGAAAGCAGTCACTATATGATGTGTTGATCATATAGTTGTAGCAACTGAAATCGTTTTTTTTTTTTTCATAAAGGAAAAAAAAATCTGATTATGGTTTGTAAAGCGAAAATAGAGGGATATGGGTAAAAGGAGGGGTGAGAGAAAGAAAGGAGGAGAATATCAATCAATGCTATATGATTCCAATATGTATGGTCTATGAATCATCTCATAAAAGGCAGCGTGATAAAGCATCAATACGGATTCGTTTATAAGTAGATGAATCCGGTTCATAGGAAAAATGAAAATAATAAAGAGCCTCGAGTCAATAGAGACTGAGGAGATTGACTCGGGAACAAATGAAATTGGGAGCTCCACTGTAGAGTTCAGACCTAACCATTAATGGAGAAGCTATGGGAACGACGGAACCTGTGACTGCACAAGATTCTATTAAAAACGAATCCTAATGATTCATTGGGTGGGATGGCGAAACCAACCAAGAACCCTTTTATTTATTCTGAAAGGTCATGGGTTGACCCTACGAATGAAGCAGATTTTAAAGAGTCAATATTCGCCCGCGAACCTTTCCTTATTGGATTGCAAAATTTTGGGCGATTCCATTCAGTAAAGGCCAAAAGAAGGATTCGTTATAAAAAGAAAGGCATTCATTATCCATAAATAGAAATATACGTCCTATAAATTATAAATCGAAATAGAAAGATACGTCTAGCTGCTGTATATACAAGATATACAGATTCCTACATGATGGATTAACTATCAAGAAATCCCATGATTCAGTGTATTATTCATTAAATACATGTGTATTTGTAATATTATTGAATCGTTTCATTCGCGAGGAGCTGGATGAGACGAAACTCTCATGTCCGGTTCTGCAGTAGAGATGGGGTTGAGAAACAACCATCAACTATAACCCCAAAAGAACCAGATTCCGTAAACAACATAGAGGAAGAATGAAGGGAATATCTTATCGAGGCAATCGTATTTGTTTCGGTAGATACGCTCTTCAGGCACTTGAACCCGCTTGGATCACATCTAGACAAATAGAAGCAGGGCGACGAGCAATGACACGATATGCGCGTCGTGGTGGAAAAATCTGGGTACGTATATTTCCCGACAAACCCGTTACAGTCAGACCCACAGAAACACGTATGGGTTCGGGTAAGGGATCCCCCGAATATTGGGTATCCGTCGTTAAACCGGGTCGAATACTTTATGAAATGGGCGGAGTCTCAGAAACTGTAGCCAGAGCAGCTATTTCAATAGCTGCGTGCAAAATGCCTATACGAACTCAATTCGTTATTGTGGGATAGGGATGTGAAACCAAAAGAAAGGAGTATTTTTGATGAAAAATACAATTGCAGATTTATTTATTTCTGGACAGACAATATTTCTTTCTTTTTTCCTTCGCCCTTTGCATTGAAAT
Organism: Tasmannia lanceolata; assembly: GCF_043159265.1. NCBI lineage: Eukaryota > Viridiplantae > Streptophyta > Magnoliopsida > Canellales > Winteraceae > Tasmannia > Tasmannia lanceolata. Next base: position 27,507 of record NW_027518717.1, read on the forward strand.
AAGAGATTCAAAAAAAAAAAAATGATATGATTCAACCTCAGACCCATTTGAATGTAGCGGACAACAGCGGGGCTCGAGAATTGATGTGTATTCGAATAATCGGAGCTAGTAATCGCCGATATGCTCATATCGGTGATGTTATTGTTGCTGTAATCAAAGAAGCAGTACCCAATATGCCTCTCGAAAGATCAGAAGTGATCAGAGCTGTAATTGTACGTACATGTAAAGAACTCAAACGTGACAACGGTATGATAATACGATATGATGACAATGCAGCGGTTGTCATTGATCAAGAAGGAAATCCAAAAGGAACTCGAGTTTTTGGCGCGATCGCTCGGGAATTGAGACAGTTGAATTTCACTAAAATAGTCTCATTAGCTCCTGAGGTATTATAAAGACTAGTAGATGAGACCATTATATAGTAGGGTATCTGAAGTAGATCAAATCCATTAGTAGATTGTGTCTTATGCATATACCTTTAATAATTCATAAAAAAAAAAATTGAAAGTGAAAATGAAAATCAAGAAAAAAAAAAAACAGAACATGTTGATTATATCAAAATGGGGAAGCCCTAATAATTATAGTTCGTCATGAGTAAGGACACTATTGCCGATATAATAACTTCTATAAGAAATGCTGACATGGATAAAAAAAGAACAGCTCGAATAGCATCTACTAATATAACCGAAAACATTATTAAAATACTTCTACGAGAAGGTTTTATTGAAAATGTTAGGAAACATCGAGAAAACAAGAAATATTTCTTGGTTTTAACCCTGCGACATAGAAGGAATCAGAAAGGAACATATAGAAATATTTTAAAGTGTATCAGCCGACCCGGTCTACGAATCTATTCCAACTATAAACGAATTCCTAGGATTTTAGGTGGAATAGGTATTGTAATTCTTTCTACTTCTCGAGGTATAATGACAGATCGAGAAGCTCGACTAAAAAGAATTGGAGGAGAAATTTTATGTTATATATGGTGATCCTTCTGAATATCCGAATTTGATCCGTAACTTTCGATTTGTGAAAAAGAGAGAAAAGGCAGGTTGTCTAATATCACTCCTCCTCCATTAGTTGATACTTCAAGGGGGTTACCTGAAATGAAAGAACAAAAATTGATTCATGAAGGTTTAATTACTGAATCACTTCCAAATGGTATGTTCCGGGTTCGTTTAGATAATGAAGATCTGATTCTAGGTTATGTTTCGGGGAGGATCCGACGTAGTTTTATACGGATACTACCAGGAGATAGAGTCAAAATCGAAGTAAGTCGTTATGATTCAACCAAGGGACGTATAATTTATAGACTTCGCAACAAAGGTTCGAACGATTAGGTGACTTTTTAAACATTTCTTCCATGGGGATACAATTCGAGGTTCAAAATTTCAAGAGACTTATTTTCTTCAAAAGAGTAGATTCGGAATTAAGGAATGACAAATATGAAAATAAGGGCTTCTGTTCGTAAAATTTGCGAAAAATGTCGACTGATCCGTAGGCGAGGACGAATTATAGTAATTTGTTTCAATCCGAGACATAAACAGAGACAAGGGTAATCTTTCTAAAAAGGGCCTTTCTAAAGTAAGGGACCCGTTGTACAAATAAAGGATCTGTTTTGACATGAAATGGATATATCCGTATATCTCTGACTCATATTTATGAGATGCTAAAATATGACAAAACCTATACCAAGAATTGGTTCGCGTAGGAATGGGCGTATTAGTTCACGTAAGAATGGACGTAGAATACCAAAAGGAGTTATTCATGTTCAAGCGAGTTTCAACAATACCATTGTAACTGTTACGGATATGCGAGGTCGGGTGGTTTCTTGGTCCTCCGCTGGTACTTGTGGATTCAGAGGCACAAGAAGAGGGACACCATTTGCTGCTCAAACCGCAGCAGGAAATGCTATTCGTACAGTAGTGGATCAGGGTATGCAACGAGCAGAAGTCATGATAAAGGGTCCTGGTCTCGGAAGAGATGCAGCATTACGAGCCATTCGCAGAAGTGGTATACTATTAAGTTTCGTACGTGACGTAACCCCTATGCCACATAATGGATGTAGACCTCCTAAAAAAAGGCGTGTGTAGAAATAAGAATTGAACTGATTTCAAGAGAAATAAATGATTCAATGATCTGATCAATAATATTAGTATGGTTCGAGAGGAAGTAGCAGTATCCACTCGGACACTACAGTGGAAGTGTGTTGAATCAAGAACAGACAGTAAGCGCCTTTCCTATGGACGTTTCATTCTGTCCCCGCTTATGAAAGGTCAAGCAGATATGATAGGTATCGCTATGCGAAGGGCTTTACTTGGAGAAATAGAAGGAACATGTATCACACGCGCAAAATCTGATAAGATACCACATGAATATTCTACGATAGTCGGTATTGAAGAATCAGTACATGAAATTTTCATGAATTTGAAAGAAATTGTATTGAGAAGTAATCTGTATGGAACTTGCGACGCATCTATTTTCGTCAGGGGTC
>NW_027518717.1:35000-50000 GCF_043159265.1 Tasmannia lanceolata
ACTGACCCCATTGAGTTCGCCACCATAGAACTCAACAGTTACACCTACTTGTTCGACACTATACTTCGATTCTGCCCTTCTAAAAGGAACATCCGCTCTCACAATTCCGTCTCCGTCTACCAAAACCACCGGAAATGTTTCAAAAAAAGTAGGCATACGACGTACAAAAAGCTCATGCCCCTCTTTATCTCTAAAGATGGGGTGTCCTAACCATCCAACAGCTATTCCATCCCCATTGTCCATTGAGCCTGCTCTGAATAATCCCCCCTTCGCCGGATTATTACCGATGTAATCATAAAAAGCTAATTTTTCGGGAATTTTAGACCAAGCTTCCGATAAACTCAGATTTTCGGCTAGCCCGGCTCCAACTCTTCGATATATTTCTTGCTGGAAGTATCCCTGATCCCACTGATAACGAGTGGGACCAAATAATTCTATGGGAGTAGTTGCTGAACCATACCACATAGTTCCAGCAACGACGAAAGCTGCAAAAAAGACAGCAGCGATACTACTAGAAAGTACAGTTTCAATATTGCCCATACGTAATCCTTTGTATAAACGTTGGGGCGGGCGGACACTAAGATGGAATAGTCCCGCCAATATCCCCAATGTCCCCGCTGCAATATGATGAGAGGCTATTCCTCCCGGAACAAAAGGATCAAAACCTTCTGCGCCCCACGCTGGATTTACAGATTGTACTTTTCCGGTTAGACCATAAGGATCGGACACCCATATTCCAGGACCATACAAGCCTGTTACATGAAATGCGCCAAACCCAAAGCAAGCCACCCCTGAGAGAAATAAATGAATTCCAAAGATCTTGGGCAAATCCAAAGAGGGTTTTCCCGTACGTTCATCACAGAATATTTCTAGGTCCCAATACACCCAATGCCAGATGGCTGCTAAGAAGCACAAGCCAGAAAACACAATATGTGCCCCAGCCACACCTTCGTAACTCCAAATACCCGGATTCGTTATAGTTCCTCCTGTGATACTCCAACCACCCCATGAATTGGTTATCCCTAAACGAGTCATGAAGGGTATAACGAACATACCTTGTCTCCACATTGGATCAAGGACGGGATCAGAGGGATCAAAAACGGCTAATTCGTATAGAGCCATCGAACCGGCCCAACCAGAAACTAGAGCTGTATGCATTATATGGACAGAAAGTAACCGACCGGGATCATTCAATACGACGGTATGAACACGATACCAAGGCAAACCCATGGAAATACCCCTTATTTTATCAAAGAAAAAATAGACACTATGTAACTTTATCACATTGGAAAAGACTGATTGATGCTATGGACCTCGCCTTTTCAGTGGATTATCTCAAAGCAAGAGTTAATATTTATTCCGTTCCATTGGTAATAATTTAACAATTCTGTTCGTAGGAACAAAGAGAAGCAGATCTATTCTATACTCGATAAGTACCAATACGCAATGGGGGGATTGATCCTATTTTTGTGAGCGAATGCATAGATACTTGTTCATCCTTCGAACGATCCATTTGTACGAATTTTCCTTTATTCAACCCGTCTTCTCCATGAACCTTCCAATCTATGGATAAAATACGATAAACGACAATATTATGAAGACAATAAACCCATTGTTACGTTTCCACATCAAAGTGAAATAGAGTACTTAATTTTTCTTTCATTTTATGCCTATTGGTGTTCCAAAAGTACCTTTTCGGAGTCCTGGAGAGGAAGATGCAGTTTGGGTTGACGTATAGTGCGACTTGTCAGACATATTGGGTCATATGGGATTTCCCCGTTCTCTCCCCCGATCGAGATATCCTCTGTTTCACACCAAGAAAGATTGATTAAACCATCAATAATTCAATTCGGAGCGTGAAGTGCAATGCAATTAGATCAATTTATTTGTTGGTTGGGGATCAATATTCTCAATTAGAAGAATTTATGGTTGGCTTGGACCAATAAAATGAAGTATCCAGGCTCCGTTCAAAAAATACCAAATTGGTAATCTATGTATGATTACTACTCGTATCATAAATGATCCCTATTTATACCTCTAAAACTACCAATTAATGGAATAATATGATTAGTCGAATATTTGGCGGAAGGCATGAACATGAAAACGAATTGAAAAAAAAAAAGAAGTCGGAACAAAAAGAAGCGGTACTGTGATCATTTGTCCTATATGTGCAAATAGAATTCGGGCAGATCTTTACCCGGAGTAGAGCATAAACCTAAAAGAATTGAAGAGGCCCATTTAGGAACAAGAAAATTACATCGTGATTTGGATCTCGATGAAAGAATACATCAATGAGGGGTTAGTTCGATAAGTTCAATGAATTCTTTTTTTTTTTTCGCAATTTTGATTTTTTGAACCGTATGCATCCAAAGGTGCGTGTGCGGTTCCTAAGGGATACAATTTTGTCCTAATCAACCGACTTCATCGAGAAAGATTACTTTTTTTAGGACAAGAGGTTGATAGCGAGATCTCGAATCAACTTGTTGGTCTCATGGTATATCTCAGTATAGAGGATGATACCAGGGATCTGTATTTGTTTATAAACTCTCCCGGCGGATGGGTAATACCAGGAATAGCTATTTATGATACTATGCAATTTGTGCCACCAGACATACATACAATATGCATGGGATTAGCCGCTTCAATGGGATCTTTTCTCTTAGTCGGAGGAGAAATTACCAAACGTCTAGCATTCCCTCACGCTTGGCGCCAATGAGTTTTTTTTTATTTGAGAAAAAAAAAAGAAGACTATGCCTTCGCCATATGGAATATGAATAATAAGTAATAATAGCATGGCACTTCGAGTTCGATATGAGCAAACTATTATTTTTTTTTCATAACATAACATGAGATTATATATCGAGATAGTAGTATGAAACAAAGGTTATTTACGATTTGATCTTATGTATCGGGGGTCCATTTCAGCGTCACAAACCTTTTTTTTGCTTTCACACCAGAAGCCTCTTTCCGATATTTATGTTATGAAAGAGTACGAAAATGAAAAAAAAAAAAGATCATTTTTTCCTTATTTGATCGGATCATAAAGAAACTTTGGGATTGCTGAATCACAGACGAGATAAATATATAAAGCAACGGAACCATCATAGTATTTTTTGACTCCTCCGAAAGGAAAGATGGTAAATGGATCATTCAACGATCTGGGTCTGATGGATTCTATTTGTCTCTTTCTTCGATGGAAGGGAAAAGGAAATTCCATTGCGGAGCCGTATGCAATGCATAAAAGATGCCTGTACGGTTGTTCAATTCTAATTCTATCTTTTTATTCTTGTTATTCTTTATCCCTTCCCTTCGACCGATCGTGCGAGATAGAGGAACCGTTCATTATGTTATATCATCAGGGTTATGATCCACCAACCTGCTAGTTCTTTTTATGAGGCACCCACAGGAGAATTTATCCTGGAAGCGGAAGAACTACTGAAACTCCGCGAAACCCTCACAAGGGTTTATGTACAAAGAACCGGCAAGCCTTTATGGGTTATATCCGAAGACATGGAAAGGGATGTTTTTATGTCAGCAACAGAAGCCCAAGCCCATGGCATTGTTGATGTTGTCGCGGTCGAAAATACCGGGGATTTCACATAAATTCTTGATTCCATTTCGAACCATAATTCGAATGAGCCGTGATTTGATATTTTATCTTCTTAACCTGGTAAAATATTATATGAAATGGAAGTAATTCATAATCATCCGGTTAGGATCGATCTAAACCAGCCCATTCTGTATACGATTCAGCATGCCAACTATTAAACAACTTATTAGAAACACAAGACAGCCAATCAAAAATGTCACGAAATCCCCTGCCCTTCGAGGATGTCCTCAGCGTCGAGGAACATGTACTAGGGTGTATGTGCGACTCGTTCAGATCATGATCTGGAACAAATGAGACGATTTTTCCAGTATCAATGACCAGTACCAATGAGTAGGATAGAATGGAAGAACTCCATTCCATTCACTATCTCAAAATAAAGATCTATCATATACCTCTATTGTGTATGGAATTTATGGTTTCCATTGGTGCAAATCCAATCACCTCGATTTGAGATGAAAATCAATTCCCCATTGGTAGCAAATGGTTATCCATTAAGCGGGGAAAATAGTATTTTAAAAGCAGAAAGATTATGCTTCTACTCTTGCAAGAACGGACTAACAGGGTTAGCTACCTAGCCAACCTTCATAATTAAATGCCGTCACTGTATGGATGGATCTCATTGTGAAAAGACCTATATACTGGATAATTTTATGGGTAGAGCCAAAGAGTGTGAACTGTACAAGTTACTAATAACATTGATTAAATGGGGGAAGGAGCTCCGGTGTATAGAGAGGACCTCACCGTTTAAGAAGTAATCATAGAAACGATGGAAGCCACTATTTATTTATTTCTCCATTTTTCTCTATTTATTACTACCTATTTACTAGATATTTTATATCTAATATCGGTACAATTTCTTATTCCGAGGTGAAATGCCTGGAAGAAATCAAAAATCGTGGTTGGGAAGGTCATAGTAGCAAAAGCCATTGGAATTTTTATTTTATACATCGGAAGAATCCGTTTTGTTACTAATAAACTAGGGGAGGGGAAAAGAATGACTGAAAGAAAAGAAATCAATTAGTTATTCATCAAGGTTTCATTTGATTCAATGACCAGAGTTAGGCGGGGATATATAGCTCGGAGACGTCGAACAAAAATTCGTTTATTTGCATCAACCTTTCGAGGGGCTCATTCAAGACTTACTCGAACTACTACTCAACAGAAAATGAGAGCTTTGGTTTCCAGTCATCGGGATAGATGCAGGCAAAAGAGAGATTTTCGTCGTTTGTGGATCACTCGGATAAATGCAGTAACTCGTGAAAATGGGGTATCCTATAGTTATAGTCGATTAATGCACGATCTGTACAAGAGGCAGTTGCTTCTTAATCGTAAAATACTTGCACAAATAGCTATATCAAATAGGAATTGCATTTACATGATTTCAAATGAGATTATCAAATAAGGCGACTGGAACGAATTCACCGAAATGATTTAAACGGAGTTCCCCGGAGAATGAACTCCGGGAAGGTAGAGTAGAAATGAATATGATAAATATTAGAAATGAACGAACACTTTTCAATAAAAAAAAATATTTTTTCTTCCCCATTCATTCTTTTTTTTTTTTTCTTACGACGCGACAATCAAGTATCTCGGCTTTTTCGAACAAAACCTCAATCTGAGTTTGAATTCCAATTAGAGTTTTGATTCAATTGAGAAGTAGGCCTATTTATTTCTGGTTTTAGGACCAGCAGTTCTAGGGGTCGACTCGGTTCTTTCAAATTGTTTCTCATTATTAAGAAAAGGTAACGAAGATAAAATACGAGCTTGTTTTATAGCAATAGTAATTAATCGTTGTTGTTTCAAGGTCAATCTATTCACTCGTCTAGATAATATTTTTCCTTGTTCACTAATAAATCGACTAATTAAACTCATATTTCTATAATCAATTCGATCCCCCGATCCAATTGGGGGCAAACGCCTACGAAAAGATCGCTTGGATTTACGAAAGGGTCGCTTGGATTTATCCATGATTTATTCCTTATCTCTAAAATCTTATTTCTTCATTCATTTCGGTTTCGGATCCGACCGAAATAGTAATAGTACTTGATTTGTTTATATTTTATATATCTATCTATATGTAATTTTGTCCTGTTCCTTGGAAGGGTGGAACAGACATTCTATTCTGTTCGATCTATTTCTTTATCTCCCCATGAATCGTATGCTTGTAACAATAAGGACAGAATTTTCTCAAGTCCAATCGACTAGGCGTATTGTGTCGATTCTTTTGAGTAATATATCTGGAAATGCCCCGCGATTCCTTATTTAAATCATTTCGGACACAACTGGTACATTCCAAAATAACTCTTATTCTGACATCTTTACCCTTGGCCATGAACCTCCTTTGGATTTTGGATTCCCTCCACTCTTCTATTTTCGATCTGAATCGAAGAATACGAAAAGAAGGAAAAATAAATAGAAGTTGCTAACTGATAACTCGAAATCCAATTATGAAAGATTTCGCTGCAATCAATAGAGTAATAATAAGTAATACAATTATTTCTAACTATCCATTATTTCTAATCCCAGTCAGTATTTCATTTACTATCTTGTATGCTCTTGAACAGCCTGTCCTAGACCCACATTTCTATTTCTGTTCTCCCTCTATTAATTCTATGCTGAGCCCGAGTTTCGCTGAGGTTTAATCCACTTTTCTTTCTCTTTCCTTCCTAAACAACTTAAAAAAAAAATTCAAAAGGGTGGATTAGTCACAGAGAATTTGTTGTATCTCTAATCTTCTTCACCCCTTCCCATGTCAATAACTAGAATGAAAAAAAGGGGAATGTCAACGCATCTGGGAATAAACGATTGATCTCTATCAATAGACCTGCTAAAGACCCGAACCATAGCGTAGTTAGCACAGGTGCCACGGAGAGATATGTTTTTATATCTCGCATTGAAAATCCTCCTTCTTTATTGGAATACATATATGATCAGATGTATCTGTAGCTAAAGATCACTTGTATTTGTACACGAAATCCCTAATCCCGAACTAAAATGAAAATGAATATGTACAATAATCCGGTGGATTAGATCTACTTGTCCCTAAAACAGAAAAAGATGACCCTTTCTTACTGAGCATTACCGATAAATATTCATTTTTTTATACGTTAGGTTTCATATGTATATAATTCTTTGATTATATGAAATCAAAAAGAAGAAATGGCAAGAGAAATTGTCTCTAGATATTAGGAAATAACGATGTGGAAAACAAGACAAGGATTCCCTACAATGAAACTGTACAACAATTGAAAGGGATGTAGCGCAGCTTGGTAGCGCGTTTGTTTTGGGTACAAAATGTCACGGGTTCAAATCCTGTCATCCCTACCTATTACTTCTCCTATGGGCAGTAACGAGGGATCAGTTGAGATCGATTCAAATTGGACTGGACTGGACATAATTTTGCATTTTATGATACTACATGCATGCAAGGTGTATTGGGGGTACAAAAAGAATCCCTTTCTTTACAGTTGTATCTCCTGTCATAAGAAAGCGCTCTTAGTTCAGTTCGGTAGAACGTGGGTCTCCAAAACCCGATGTCGTAGGTTCAAATCCTACAGAGCGTGATTCTGTTTTTGTAATGTTGAATCACAATAAAATAACTTTACTAACTTGAACTGCAACCTGAATTTGACCTCCTGCAGCTTAAGAAGGAGGTCAATCAAAAAAGAGATGTTACTCAATCAAAGGTCCAACTGATCTCCGCGTCTGTATTGTAAATATGCAGTTACGAATAATCCGGCCAAAGTAATAGGAATTAGACCTAAGACGATTCCAAATAGAAAAACTTCAATCATTTCAATTTGTTGGAAAGGGTAAAAATAGAGGTAATATCTATCCCTAAATATTACTCCGAATCACCCATGAATCTCAATGATCAAGAATTGGTAATTAACGCGGGAAGGAACTATCGAATACCTGAAATCTCACAGAACTATTTATTTTGATGAATTATTCATTCAATTAATTTCAAATAAGTCGTATCTTGCTCAGACCAATCAATAGAGCTGGGGTTATAGTTGAAGCAGCTAGTAGAAAACCGAAATAACTAGTTATAGTGGGCATGAAGGAGCTAAATGAGATACGTTCTTTTTTTTTTACATATGTTTATAAAGCACTTACCTAAGTTTCAATTTTTGCGAGATGTGATGATCAGAAAAAATACCAATTGACAGAATCAGTTCCAATTGAAAGTTCTTGATTCATCAGTCATTATAGACGGCACTGACAAAGATAGAGTAGCAGAGGTAGAAAAAAAAAAAAAGATTGATTTATCATCTGTGACATCTACCAATGTCGGGATTTCAAATCAACAGATTCATTGAGCAACTCGTGAGTAAAGTAATAGTCAGAAGAACTGTGTCGTGTAACTTCATTCAAAAATGAAATTATCTTTGAATAACTATAGAATAAAAGAATTGGATTTCAAAAGAATTTCCATTTTGACCATTTATTTCTTTTCTTTTTCAATTTATCAATTCCTATTATCCTTTTAGGTTCCACAGTCTGTCTTTCCATATCATGGAGTTCCATCCTTGTAGCTAGGTCAAGAAGGAACCTTTGGATCTAATCCAGTAATGGTTGCATCACGAATATTGATTGTTCAAACTATTTATTGTTTCTTCTCTTTCTTTCATCGAATACTATCTACTACTGTAGAACCAACCAATTACTTGAAATGAAAGGATTAGAAAAAAAGAAAAATATCTTTTCTACAACCATGAGAGGGGATTTCTATATTTTGCATCTAATTGAATTGTGTGGAATATGATAATCTCGTTCATTAATTATTAGAACTAGAACCCGTTGACTCAAACTTTACTAAGAACTTCAGTTTCTAGTCCAAAGCCAATACTTGAAACCCTATACTACAGAAATTTGATCAATTTTTGATTGAATGACACGCGGTTCCGCATAGACAAGTAACAAGAAAGGAAAAGGGGAATTATGTACCATTTCTTTTCGATACTGATTGAAACTGCGTTGCTGTGTCAGAGGAAGGATAGCTATACTGATTCGGTATACTCTAAATACACCTTCGGTACAATATTGACGATCTCACAAAGATGAAATATCAGTAGTTTTCCATTTACTGATCCCATCTTTCAAGGAATCGATCCCCCTTTGACTGTACAAGAATATGTGGAGCTCAGCATGTCTGGAAGCACGGGAGAACGTTCTTTTGCTGATATTATCACCAGTATTCGATACTGGGTTATTCATAGTATTACTATACCTTCCCTATTCATTGCGGGTTGGTTATTCGTCAGCACGGGTTTAGCTTATGATGTGTTTGGAAGCCCTCGGCCAAACGAGTATTTCACAGAGAGCCGACAGGGGATTCCTTAATAACTGGCCGTTTTGACCCTTTGGAACAACTCGATGAATTTAGTAGATCCTTTTAGGAGGCCTCAATGACCATAGATCGAACCTATCCAATTTTTACAGTGCGCTGGTTGGCCGTTCACGGACTGGCTGTACCTACCGTTTCTTTTTTGGGGTCAATATCAGCAATGCAGTTCATCCAACGATAAACCTAATCTGAATTATAGAGCTACGACACAATCAAACCCGAACGAACAAAATGTTGAATTGAATCGTACCAGCCTCTACTGGGGGTTATTACTCATTTTTGTACTTGCTGTTTTATTTTCCAATTATTTCTTCAATTGAGAGAAAGAAAGAGAATAGTAGGAATTCTCTTATCCCATTCGGAAGGATATCATCCTCATAATTATCCATGACTGTTTATGTCTCTAGCATGACCACTTGATGAAATGTGGAGGGAAGCGGGGTAAATGGCCGATACTACTGGAAGGATTCCTCTTTGGCTGATAGGTACTGTAACTGGTATTCCTGTGATTGGTTCAATAGGTATTTTCTTTTACGGTTCATACTCCGGATTGGGCTCATCCCTATAGTGATCGGATGAGAACCGGATTGTGGACATGAAAAAGTAAGAACTCAACAGGACCTTACCCCTCGAATCAGACAAAACAAAGAGGGGTAAGGTCCTGTTGAGTTCTTACTCTTCCAGCGAGACTTTGATCCATTTCATAACATAAAGGTTGGAAATTCATTCAGTCAACATAAGAAGAATATTTGATTCGTAGAAATGACAAAACGGATCCTTTGCTTCGATCCGATGTTTAAAACCACCCCATTCCTTTGTTTCTAATGATGTTTTTGAAGAATTTAATCCCTTGATTGTCATAGTATCTGTTCCTCTATAGTATGGACGGACTCTTCCGAAGCAAGAAGAAAGAAGGAATCAATCGATTTTATGGATGACACAATATGGATTTCTACAGATGAGACATTCTTCAAATCAATTCCAATTAGTATGGAAATGAACCTTACTCCATAAATAAAATTTCAAGCAAAAGACACTTAATTTAATGCCCGAGTGTGGTGAAAAAAAAAAAGTGAAAATCTTGGATTTTTGCACATATCCAAATCCTTATTGATTATCTCATCACAGCGAAAATTTGCTTTTTTTTTTTTTATAAGTTCATTGAAGAAGTTCTATTTGCTCAATGAGTGATTCCCCCCGCCCCCCCCCTTTTTTTTTGTTTGTCCACTACTGCTTATGAATCTAAAGAAAGAGGTTATAATAGTCCTGGAAAAGAAAATCGTAATCTTTAACGAACAGGATCAAGAATCATTATTATTTCCACACAGGAAAAGGGTGAAAAATTCCTTTTCTTGTGTGGAAGATTAGTAAGACGAGCAATCCCTCCTAGAATCATTTGTTACTTTCATTTATTCCTTGCCATTTATTTTCTTCCTTGCCTATTATCTAATAGAATTCGATTCTATTAGGTACAATAGAATCAAAAACTATTGATGCATTACATGGCATTTATAATCTGGGATTAAGAGGCCTGGCATAGTCACACCACTCCAATTTTTTTTTTGAAAAAAAAAAAAATGTCAAGTAGCCTTCTTCAGAATATACATATTATTACTAGGAACGGGGCACAAACAATTCCTGACATCTCGCCGAAAAACAGTATAAAGAAAAAAGCTTTTCATTATTTTTTTGATCATACATAATTGCATCGATCAACAATAGTTCGTCTCTTTTTACCAATTTGATGGATCCATGTATCTAGAAATTCATTTCGGACAATTGAACCTTCTCAAACTGTTTCTTTTTAAGAACCAAAAAGATTTGTGCCAGAATAACAGATACCAAAAAGAACAACAACCCTTGGACACGTAATGGATCTTGAAGTACTATTTCTGCATCTCCCTGACCAAATCCACCCACATTAGGATTACTCGTTAATGGTTGATCAAGCTTGATAGATTCACCCTCTGAAACAAGAAGTTCCGGTCCTGGAGGTATAATATCAATTACTTGGTGTCCATCCGATGCATCAGCTATGGTTATTTCATACCCCCCTTTTTCTTTACGTACTATTCTGCTTACTATACCCGCTCCTGTAGCATTATAGACTGTATTGTTACTCTTACCCCCATCGGGATAAATCTGGCCCCTTCCCCTGTTCCCACCTACGTATATAGGATATTTTAAGAAGTTAACGTCTTTCTTAGTAGCAGGGTCCGGAGAAAGAATGGGAAAGACGATTTCACTATATTTCTGACCAGGAACAGGACCTATCACAAGAATATTTTTTTTAGTGGGGCGATAACTCTGAAAAGACAGAGTGCCTATCTTTTCTTTCATCTCGGGAGAAATACGATCGGGGGGAGCTAATTCGAATCCATCGGGTAAAATAAGAACAGCCCCCACATTCAAAGACCCCTTTTTACCATTAGCAAGAACTTGTTTCAGTTGCATATCATAAGGGATTCTAACAACTGCTTCAAATACAGTATCAGGAAGCACAGCTTGTGGAACCTCAATATCCACGGGTTTATTAGCTAAATGGCAATTGGCACATACAATACGCCCAGTTGCTTCTCGTGGATTTTCATAACCCTGCTGCGCAAAAATAGGATATGCATTTGAAATAGATGTCCTAGTTATTACATATATCATGATCGATACGGAAATGAATCGAGTCATTTGTTCCTTTACCCAAGAAAAGGTATTTCTATTTTGCATGGTCCAATCATTGATCCCGGAAATTTCTACAATAAATTAGGTAGGTAGCTAATATAGTTAGTATAGTATAGTTCCCTATCCACGATTCTGATATTGTACTGGAATAATTGTACTGGAATATAGGAGGAATCGAATTCCCTGGACGGGTAAAAGTATAAAGAGTGGGATTATTTGATTGATATCAGCGGATCAAATGAGTTCTTCATTCATTCATTGAATGATAAATGACTACAAGTGAAGGAGATACACGATTTAAATAATGGAAGATCCAATATTTCAAAATTGTATCTAGAATGACTGGAAAGGTAGAAACAAGACCAGATATAATTTGATCGTTATGGGAAAATCCAAAATCTTTGTAGATCGAGCCAATCATTAGTTCCCAACCATAAGGCGAGTGGAATCCGATACATAAATCAGTTAATAAAAGAATAGAAAAAGCTTTTATTGTGTCACTTAAGTTATAGAGGAATTCCTGAACCCAAGAATTCAAAATGAGAAGTTCTTCATTACCCAGAATAGAATAACCGCTTAGAATAGCGAAACAGATTATATTTGCCGAGAAATCCAAAATGATATGGATATGATCTTCATTGTGCATTTTGATCAATTGTATCGTTTCTTTGTGGATTCCTATACGAAACTTTTGTATCTGTGTCTCCTGGTAGTCCTTTATCATTTCGTCCAACAGGAATAGTTCTTCTAATTCTATGAATCTTTCTAGAACGTTATTTTCTTGAATATCATTCAAAAAAGTTTCGGATTGCCTGGTATTCCACCAATGAGTAACCCAAGGTTCCAGACTTTTATTAAATGAGAGAGAGATCCACCAGGGCAAAAAGACTATAGATGCAAGATATGGGAGGGGAGTCAATGCTTTTTTCTTTTTTGGCACTTTTTTTTTTTCATTGTTTAGTCCTTGGATCTGGAAAGAATATAGAAATAGAATCAAATAAAAATGAAATGAAAAAATAAGGGCCCATTTCAAATGAAAGAAATAATCAAATATTGTTTCCAGATATCCCATGGTCAAATTCGAACCAATTGCATCTTCATTTGTTCCTTTCGATGAATGCAACCACTTGAAGTAATGAATATTATTCGGATTTTGAGACAAAAAAACTCCCCCTCGATCAATCAATTATTTCGAAATGTTTGGCTGGCTACCCACAGCCCAGGAATAATTGAAGGGATATTTTTGAAGAATATTGATGATGAAATCCGAAAGGAGTGGCAAAAGGAGAGAGAAATTGGATGGTTATGAAAGATCCAATCGTTTGGCCATCAAGGAGCAAAAGAGAGGATAAGATAAAAAGAAAGATCGATTGACAAATGACAAAAGGGAGATAATTTATGAGAGATGATCCATCTGTATCTAACGTATCAATT
This sequence comes from Tasmannia lanceolata, assembly GCF_043159265.1. Taxonomy (NCBI): domain Eukaryota; kingdom Viridiplantae; phylum Streptophyta; class Magnoliopsida; order Canellales; family Winteraceae; genus Tasmannia; species Tasmannia lanceolata. The sequence goes on from NW_027518717.1 coordinate 48,071, forward strand.
CAAAATATTGGGCCTAAAAAGATGAATTCTGTACTGTATTCCGAAATGTTCTGATATGTGTGATGAATACATACTTATTGGACTTCTTACTAATATGAAAGAATTGAGTTGAGTTCCATATGCATAAAAATAGTTTTGGTGGACAAAACTTGCTTCTTATTATGGTTGTTCCATATATGCCTGCTTGCTTGCTTTATTCTATAGGCCACAGTACAGCGGCATTACCAACAGAACGGGTGAAATAGAATCTAACATGATTTGCTCGAATGAACGTTCCGAAGAAACTTCGCTTATATTAAAAGTAAAAGGGGATTCCTGAGCTCCTTCCCTCATACTGAGAAAGAAAACATTCATTCTTCATCACAGTTTATTTCAAAATACTTCAATTGGTACACGCAAGAAATAGGCCGATTCGGCAGCTTTTTGTTCAATTTCTCGTGGAGTCAAATTCTCATCAGTTCGAGTCAAGGGGATAGCTCCCTGGCCTCTAATTTCCATATAAAGGACACGACGGGAATAAAGGCCCTCTTTAACTTCCATTCTGATCGACTGGATATCTCTCATAAGAAATCGAAGGAAGATTCGACGATTTATTCCAGGAAATCCCCAACGAAAAATACACACGACCCCTTCTTTTCTATCGAATCGATCATAACCACTACCCACATTCCACGAAATTGTGCACCACAAATAGGAACTAATGAACAGACCCGCGATCCCATAAAAAGACATCACGATCCCTTGTGGAAAAAAAATTATTTGCTGAGACGGGAATAAGGATATCAAATTCCTACCAAGATAACTGGAAGTTCCAACCAATAAGAATCCTAGCGAACCTAAAAAAAGGATAAAGGCCCAGCAGAAATTACTTGTTTTTCGAGACCCCGTTATAAGTTCTATCCATATACGTTCTGATCGCCAGTTCATACTAGATCCAGTTGCATTCTATTGGAATTGAGAGAATAAGCCAAATGAATTTGACTTTACCTTTTTGGCTCCCGAAGTAACTCTCATCAACTAGCACTATTATGATGTGAACCCTTAGCAGTAATTCATCGAATTGGTTAGATATAAAATAATAACATCCCCTTCATATGATCCCATTATGTATATCTACATAACATATAGATACATTTACTTTCTATTTCAGATATAGATATCCGCCGATCTATTTTAAAACAGCTATACCCGCATATACATGCATTTATCCATAGATCATGTATCTGCATGCATAACATAACAGCCTTTTCCTTTTTATTTGTTATTTGTATTATTTTTGTGTTCGAGGGGAGCCACATATCGTACCATATTCCACTAAATAGGTATCTGTATTATGATCCAAGTCCAAGTGTTGAAATAAATTGATGAGATTTAGTCCCATCGGATCTAAACAATCTTGTTTTTTTGAACATGAAGAGATAAAGACGCCATTGCAATTGCCGGAAATACTAGGCCCACTAAAGGCACAAAAATAGAGGGTAAGTTGAGATCTGTCATAGAATAGGTGCCTCGATTTAATATTTGTACCTGTTATAAAAGATATCTCCTGTTATAAAAGATATCTTATGATAAGTCTATCTATTATAAGTATTATAAGTATATAATAAGTTCAAGGAATGTAGAACTAAATAAATGTACCTATTCATCTTTCTACACGAAATATACGTATGATAATCCGCTTTATTATTCTTGTTCTCCCGTCCTTATCTTTTTATTTTAATAAGGAGAATAAGGGGTTTATTATGAGTTCCCCAAAAATTCGTTAGAATCTGATCCAACAGGAATTCATAGTCAAGTCAAAAATGGAGGTTCTCGGGAGATATAGAAATATACAACACTTCGATTCGATTTATTTTATTCTATTATAGGTTTTCATTACTTGAATTTTGATTCAAAGGAAAGAAACCATGTAGCTGAAATAATTCACTCA
>NW_027518717.1:57500-67500 GCF_043159265.1 Tasmannia lanceolata
AAAAAAAAAAAATAATTCATTCCAATGGATCCAACCGGATCGGTATTTTCGAATCTCGAATACCCAAACCAATTCTTCTTCATTCATTTTCGTGGGGGAATGACATATGGCTTGTTTCCTCTTTTTCTTGTCCATGATCAAAGATTGAGTGATACACCTTTTCTTTGGTTTGGTATACCCAAGCCAATTGATTATGAAGTCAAAATCATAACACGAGCCTAGCCAAAAACCCCAACCTGACCCAACAAAATCGAATCTAATAGTAATAGTAAGTCACACGGATCTAGGACCTGTTCTTGTATTTGTAGAAAAGCCAGAGTTTCAAAAAGAAAGCTCTTCGGTAAGTTTCATTGTAAACATTGTAAAATAGACTAGACTTTTCTTCGTATAGCCGGCCTAGCAAAGGCAAAGCAAGTAGTTTAGTTATTTTTATCTTTCTGTACAATACTTATTTTTTTGTATCCCAACCTACTCCAATCCAATTGCTCATCATTTCAATTCTGTCGATTCTACCGATGCAGACTTTATGCAAGAAGATTAGGGGTCTGTTTGAACTTGGATGAGTTAGGAATCCAATCCCCCGACTGATCGCTCTTTGGTGGAACAACAACCCAAATTCATTGTTTCAGAAATAATGAATTGGTCCTAAAGGTATCAACGTTTGTGCTCTCTTCTATTTCTATGAGTGTTTTTGGGGATTTGGTCTGTCGAATTGTTCGACAACGCGTGATTCCATCAGAGCTATCTTCTGTAGATAATTTATGATTCGGCCGACTCTACCATTGTGGTACGCTCCATTGTGTGGGTTTGCTTCAAACGAAACCTCTTTTGATTGTCACGAAACCTAACCCATTGGTTGGTCTTACTAGGTGTTATTACATTAATAAGTATTTCGAGTCATTCCAAATAGCGATTTTGGGTACTAGAAATGGGTCCGAAATAGGATGACTCTTTCAAGACTTTTAACTCGATTTAAATAACTCGATTGTTTCTGGGGGGTCCTGTCGGGATAGTACAGGTCAAAAGTATCTAATTTGGGTATAGGAACCCATGAGTTGTTCTATGTAAGGGTTCCTCATAATTCAACAGATTGAAGATTGAATCAAATCAATTAAGTATAAATCTGGGACAAGGAGAGAGTCTAATTGGTCGATGCATTCTGTTTCTGTTTATGTATTCATATCGAATCAATAGAAACAATGATTCTATACCCCGATCTTAATGAAAAGAATACACCAACGCCAACCGAGTAGAATATACCCTAAATCCCGAGCTAGGCATTCTACTACAAAAGAGAAAAAAAAAAATGAGCCAGACCTCTTCTTTGATTTTATTATATTATTATATTATATTCATTGAATATTTTCATTGAAAATGGAATATTTCCATTTTATTTTCACATAATTATAGATAATATAATTAATATTGAATTAATCTTTTTTTTATTCATTTTTGATGAAAATGAAAATATTCTTTCATTTATTTTTTTTTTTATAGAAAACCCAAGGTAAAGTGAGAGAGTCTTATTTGTACAAGAACATAATATGTCTACACCATATCTAAATAGAATTGAAGAAAGGGTAAGTGGGATTCTATTGGATGAATCTTGAAACGAGGCATGACCCGCAGCAAACAAACTCAACTATGTGGTTCGATCAAAATTGTTGTTTCGACTAAGCAGTTATGGATGAATTGACAATTCCAATTTGAATCGACTAATTCGGTATATTCCACATTCATGAGAGTGCATCTATGTTTCTGCTTTACGAATATGATATTTTCTGGGCATTTCTAATAATATCAAGTCTTATTCCTATTTTAGCATTTCTAATTTCGGGAGTTTTAGCCCCGATTAGTGAAGGACCAGAGAAACTCTCTAGTTATGAATCGGGTATAGAACCAATGGGGGATGCTTGGTTACAATTCCGAATTCGCTATTACATGTTTGCTCTAGTTTTTGTTGTTTTTGATGTTGAAACGGTCTTTCTTTATCCATGGGCAATGAGTTTCGATGTATTGGGTGTATCTGTATTTATAGAAGCTTTCATTTTCGTGCTTATCCCAATTGTTGGTTCAGTTTATGCATGGCGAAAAGGAGCATTGGAATGGTCTTAGCTCCTGAATATTCAGACAATCAAAATCAAAAACAAAGAAAAGATTACATTGAGACAGTTATTAATTCTATTGAGTTTCCGTTACTTGACCAAACAACCCAAAATTCAGTTATTTCAACTACATCGAATGATCTTTCGAATTGGTCAAGACTCTCCAGTTTATGGCCGCTTCTCTATGGTACCAGTTGTTGCTTCATTGAATTTGCTTCATTAATAGGCTCGCGATTCGACTTTGATCGTTATGGATTGGTACCAAGATCGAGTCCTAGGCAAGCAGACCTCATTTTAACAGCCGGCACAGTAACAATGAAAATGGCGCCTTCCTTAGTGAGATTATATGAGCAAATGCCTGAACCAAAATATGTCATTGCGATGGGAGCTTGTACTATTACAGGAGGGATGTTCAGTACGGATTCTTATAGTACCGTTCGGGGAGTCGATAAGCTAATTCCTGTGGATGTCTATTTGCCGGGCTGCCCACCCAAACCAGAGGCAGTTATAGATGCTATAACGAAACTTCGTAAGAAAGTATCTCGAGAAATCTATGAAGATCAAATTGGGTCTCAACAGGAAAATCGATATTTTACTACCAATCACAAGTTTCATGTTGGACGCAGTACTCATACTGGAAATTACGATCAAGGATTACTCTATAAATCTCCATCTACTTCAGAAATACCTCCTGAAACTGAAACATCTTTCAAATACAAAAGTTCAGTATCTTCCCACGAATTAGTGAATTAGGCAGGATGCTTTTGTGCAGAATAACAAACAGCGGGTAAATCTTCATAAATTTCATCGTAAATGTGAAATACTCATACAAATACAAATGTGGGAGAGATCAAGAAGATGCAAGGTCGTTTATCTGCTTGGCTAGTCAAGCATGAGCTAGTGCATAGATCTTTGGGCTTCGATTACCAAGGAATAGAGACTTTACAAATAAAGCCCGAGGATTGGTACTCCATTGCTGTCATTTCATATGTATATGGTTACAATTATCTACGTTCCCAGTGTGCTTATGATGTAGCACCGGGCGGGTTGTTAGCTAGTGTGTATCATCTTACGAGAATACAGTATGGTGTGGATCAACCCGAAGAGGTATGCATAAAAGTATTTGCCCCAAGGAGGAATCCTAGAATCCCGTCTGTTTTCTGGATTTGGAAAAGTGCTGATTTTCAAGAACGGGAATCTTATGATATGTTGGGAATCTCTTATGAAAATCATCCACGCCTGAAACGTATCTTGATGCCTGAAAGTTGGATAGGCTGGCCCCTACGTAAGGATTATATTGCCCCCAATTTCTATGAAATACAAGATGCTCATTGAATGATAAGAAACTAATATTCACTTCTACGACTCCAGATATTCAAGGAATCTTTTTATGTTCTGTTCTAGATGAAACAGAATAACTGGACTCTCATCTCAGTATTATGAATGGGCTACTAAAGGGGCTTCATTGATATTCCCCAATTTGGAAGATATCCATTTCGGATGAGCAAAGCCAATAGGATGAATCAAAAGAGTTCTGCACCATGAACTTTGTACCGCGCACATCACTTAGATGGGCCCCGAAAAGTCACGTAGGAGGGAGTGAAGAAAGAGAAAGTGAAGAAATAGAATATGAAAGAAAATATGAAATTATGAACTCAAAATTCAGAAATGAAAAGGGGATCAGATTTTCTTTGTACTGTATCTGAAATGAATCCTGTCTATTCCTACCCTTCGATTCCTCTCTAGACTAGACTTTTGGGTTTTCAGCCAACTAACTTCAATTCAAATATGTATGAAGTATTAACATTCTTTTTGAGCGAGAGCAGGTACAGTATGAACAAACAAAAAAGAAGAGGGAACAGAATCTAATTCTTTTCTTTACCCATCAAAAAAAAAAATGGGGGATCTAGATATATCCCTAGATGGATAAGTATGTATCATGATCTAGACTATTAACGAATAGAATATGGATCCCGATCCATATCGATTCATTTGTATGAGTATCTATTCGATATATTAACCACGTGCCAGGAACCAGATTTGAACTGGCGACACGAGGATTTTCAGTCCTCTGCTCTACCAGCTGAGCTATCCCGACCATCCCCGACGCATCATCCTACTAGAGGGCTTGGGTCTATGTCAATTAAAGGGACTCAAAAAACATTAGAAAATCTTACCTCAGCCTTGGAATTTCTTGGATCTTCAAAAAGAAGACTTTGTAAGTGTAAGAGTAATGATATGGACTGTGAATGATTCAATAATGGAGATTCCTTGCCATATATGTTCATTTGTACGTAGATCATATCTATCACAAGACTTGTGATAAGAGAGAAAGATTTCTGGTCGGATCCATTTGTGAAAGAGTAGAGTGAGTGAGAAACATAGCTAAGCTCATTTTGAACCACTGACGAAAAAAGAGGATAAATGGTTAGGGAATGGAATAAAATAGGCCTTTTTTTTTTTATTGGGGATAGAGGGACTTGAACCCTCATGATTTCAAAAGTCGACGGATTTTCCTCTTACTATAAATTTCATTGTTGTCGGTATTGACATGTAGAATGGGACTCTATCTTTATTCTCGTCCGATTAATCAGTTCTTCAAAAGATCTTTCAGACTCTGGAGTAAATGATTTGATCACTGAATCTTCGATTCTTCCTTTTGGAATCGATTTAATTTAGCAAGAATTCTGCAATTTTTCATATAAATAATCAAAAAATCCGGATTCGGGTCGTGATTAATCATTTGATATTTAAGTACGTCTATGTACTTAAATAAGGTCATCCTTTCTGGAGTTTTGATAGAAGGATTCCTCTACCAATGTAGTCAACCCCGTTCGTTAGAACAGCTTCCATTGAGTCTCTGCACCTATCCTTCTTTTGATTCTCGCTTTCTGAACCCTTGTTTTCAGAAAACTGGATTTGGCTCAGGATTGCCCATTTTTAATTCCAGGGTTTCTCTGAATTTGGAAGTTACCACTTAGTAGGTTTCCATACCAAGGCTCAACCCAATCAAGCCCGTAGCGTCTACCAATTTCGCCATATCCCCCTTATGAGATCTCGATCTCATTGTGATCCCATCCCCTTCTTTCATTTATGTTGGAACCATTGAATTCATTAGATACTGATTCCTATATCGAAAAAGTGTCTGCTCCTATTTTATTTCTTGCCCATCTTCTTTCATATCTATTGGAGGACCATTCCATTATTTGGTCCAATCAGAAATGATTCTATCATTGATGTATCTGCAATTCAATATGGATGGATATATCCCACATATAGATGTTCCCCCCCCCTCTCATTTTTCCCGCGCAGTTTGGAATACTGGAACGGTCGATATTCATTCTTCTTTTTTTTTTTTTCGTCCTATCTCCTCCCTTTCCGAATGAAACAAAAGGAATATCTCAGTAGGATCTGGATTGCATCCTTATCTTATCCTTTCCTTAGGAACTACACTCTAATAGAAATAGAATTCATATAATCTGCTATAACTGCTATAACTAATAGTTATATTCTATTCTATAATAGAATATAGAATTATTTCATATGTATATAGTATTATTTTGCGTTTTTTAAATTTGATTTGAATGAAAAAAAAAAATTCTAGTGCTAGTGACTACTAATAAATGAAATAATCAAAAATAAATAATCAAATAGAAAATAATCAAAAATAAAATCAAAATTCATATTATATTAATAATTATTAATATTAATTAATATGTTATAATAATTTATAATAATTAATATTAATAATTATTAATAGCTAATAGCTAACTAAGATCCCAATAGTTTCCCGAATTCCTATTCACGCACTATTTCTGTTATATGAGCCCGCTTAGCTCAGAGGTTAGAGCACCGCATTTGTAATGCGATGGTCATCGGTTCGATTCCGATAGTCGGCTTTCTCTATTTGTTCTATTTTTTTTTTTTTATCAGGATTGATCATCTTTCCTTGAGACCAAGGAATATTGAGAAGACCCCCCCCTCTTTTTTTCTCCAAATGTCGGGTTACCGATCTATTATGTTATGTCGCGGGAACTTCCAACTATGAATAAAGAATAAAAAACGGATTGGAGCCGTTTGATCTATACAGAACAAATCAAGAAAAGGATCCTTAACTTCCCATATATACAATATACAAAATAATACGGATATTGATACAATTCATCTTATTCCTCTTTGTAGTACTTCAGTGGATTTAGCTTCGTTTATCGTTTAGTTCAGTATTAATTTAGGTTTATTCTGTAAAATGAAATTTCAATAAAATTAAGGAGTCTTTATGTCTCGTTACCGAGGGCCTCGTTTCAAAAAAATACGCCGTCTAGGGGCTTTACCGGGACTCACTAGGAAAAGACCTAGATCCGGAAGTGATCTTAGAAACCAATCGCGTTCCGGGAAAAGATCTCAATATCGTATTCGTCTAGAAGAAAAACAAAAATTGCGTTTTCATTATGGTCTGACAGAGCAACAATTACTTAGATATGTTCGTATTGCTGGGAAAGCCAAAGGGTCAACAGGTCAGGTTTTACTACAACTACTTGAGATGCGTTTGGATAACATCCTTTTTCGATTGGGTATGGCTTCGACCATTCCGGGAGCCAGGCAATTAGTTAATCATAGACATATTTTAGTTAATGGCCGTATAGTAGATATCCCAAGTTATCGCTGCAAACCCCAAGATATTATTACTATGAGGGATGAACAAAGATCCAGAGCTCTGATTCAAAATTATATGGATTCATCCCCCCACGAGGAGTTGGCAAAACATTTGAGTCTTTATTCATCCCAATATAAAGGATTAGTAAATCAAATAATAGATATTAAGTGGATCGGTTTGAAAATCAATGAGTTGCTAGTCGTAGAATATTATTCCCGTCAGACTTGAACCTAACTAAAATAACAAAGCTTTGGACAAGCCCCTTTTTTTTCTTTCGCCGAAGTAAATAGATCTAAGAGGTTTGATCCGGATTTTTCTCCCATTCACGTATTACAAATGGATCAGCGGTGAGATTTTTATTCCTTGTCCATTCTTTCCGTTCCGGTATTTTCCATACCACAGCAATTAGGAATAGAGAATCTATATCAAATAAAGTACGATTGGAATACTCGTATCAATTGTTATTTGATTTGATACATTGTAGTCGGTACCGTTGGTGAATTAGGTGAAGGTACGGAGAGAGAGGGATTCGAACCCTCGGTAAACAAAAGCCTACATAGCAGTTCCAATGCTACGCCTTGAACCACTCGGCCATCTCTCCTACATAATCTTATGATTATGACCCAGAAACCGAGTGAATAGCGAGTCATTCATATTATTGTATTATTGCAATACAGGTATGACCAATCAATTCTAAATAGAAAATAGAAAACTTTTCATTAAAGAAAGATCTTCCCTCGAGGATCGAGGGATAAAAAAACATTTTTTTTCTTATCTTTTTCTTATCTTATTAAAAAGATTAAAAAAAAATAGATAGAATCTATCTATTCATGTTTGTCAAGAAGACGATCCCGTCTTATTCTTAGATTTATACTGGATTAAACCAATGAATTGGAACAAGTCAACTGACCCTATTTTATACTATGGTTACATTTAGACTATTATGGTTCCATAGGAATTCCAAAATTCCTTTCTAGTTTCAGATTTCTCAACAACAATTCCTCTCATGAGCTACCCCACAATCTATTACAAATTCATGAATCGTCCCATGGATTTTTTTGATATTTCGATTGCGTGGTGTATACACACTATGCACAAAAAATGGATGGTTATTCTTATTCTATTTTCATCATGGAATGATTCTATTATTTGATTTGATTTTTTTTTTCTTTGGATCATAATCAAATCAAAACTTCTAGAGTCATCAGAATCTGTAGGAAAAACTTCCTTGATTCCTGAGCTTCGATAAAATAGGAATAGTTCCGTTCATTGGTATACTACTTAATATTTATACTTAATACTTAATTTAAATGAAATACAATCGGATTCAAATATTTCCTATCCATCCCTGCCCCAAAGGGACAATTTGAGTGGAAGGTCGACACCTTTTTTTTTAGAATGAGTCCGTTTGTTTTTATGTGATTTCGTACTATACAATTCCTTTGTTTGTGGGATCATTTTCCCTCTAGGGGTAATGAGAAGAATTATGGAATGGATTGTTAACCATGCCTAGATCTCGGATAAATGGAAATTTTATTGATAAGACCTCTTCAATTGTAGCCAATATCTTATTACGAATAATTCCGACAACCTCAGGAGAAAAAGAGGCATTTACCTATTACAGAGATGGTGCGATTTGATTTTTTTTTATTATTATTTATTTATTATTTATGATTTACCGACCTCAGTCTTACGAGAAAGAGACATGATTCGTAATACAAAGAAAAAAGATTTTTGAAATAAACCTATGCTCGGTGAAGGTGAAATTTAGAGATAGAACAATTCCTTCTGTCGTGTATCCCCGATTGATGCAGCCTCAGATGCTTCAATTGTTGATTTGAGTATTGAGCGAAAGGTTACACCTACAGGTTCTGTATTGTAGGTCAATCCGACTCCACTAGGACCAGACCAATAGGCGGCATAGAGGAAGAAGCACTACACCTAGGAATCAACAACGCGAAAACTTTGTTATAAATTACCCCTTTTCCTTATCGGGATCGGGACTAACAAGAATGGTTGGGACAACAAACATCCATCTCGTTCGTACTTTGGATACCCGTATAACCATCGAAGATCGTTGAAGTGACTAATTCCTGGAAATAGGGGGCGTTGAGGACAAAGAAATTGTTGGAGTTACCATTTCTATCTAGCACCAACATGGTTGGTGTTAAGAAAATATAGACCTCTTGCAGGAAGGCTGGCTAGAGATTTCTTGTAAAAACACCAGCCCCTGTCAGTTCATAATGAGAATATTTCAATCTTTTTTGATTCCATGGATTATTCCCCTTATTACTATGCACAGAAGGGAGGAGCCGTATGAGATGAAAGTCTCACGTACGTTTCTGGAACGGAGATTCTTTGAATAGAATGAACGACCGTAACGGATGTCAGCTCAATCCGAAGGAAATTATGCGGAAGCTTTACAAAATTATTATGAAGCTATGCGACTAGAAATTGATCCCTATGATCGAAGTTATATACTCTATAACATAGGCCTTATCCACACAAGCAACGGAGAACATACGAAGGCTTTGGAATATTATTTCCGGGCACTCGAACGAAACCCATTCTTACCACAAGCTTTTAATAATATGGCCGTCATCTGTCATTACGTGCGACTATCTCCACTATAGAAAGAAGGAAAGAAAGATCAAACCTCCTAGTAAATACTAGAAAAAAATAGGCTTTCTACATATGCATCATTCAAAGCAACGAGTTTTATCAGCTGTAGCAAAGAAAGAGACTTCATAGGAGCCAAATATGAAGAAATAGGTACGGCCTATATATTAGATTCTATGGATAAAGAAAGGATCTAATTGATAGAGGAAGCACCGTAAAGATCAATTAGCGAGGTTTTGGGGCCGATACAATAAGAACTGCTTACTTATGTCATGATATGAGATAAAAGTTAGGAATCAACTTATGTAATAGAGTCGATCTACTAAGGTATTGAGCAGCGGTGTAGCATCAGATCCCAAAGATAGTAAGTCCTTTCTTTCTTTTGGAGGAAAGAAAATCTTTTTCAAAGATTCTATATGAATTTCTATATGAAAATGAAACCGAGATAGTTACCTTTCATAAAATTCTAAGTATAAGGGGAGGATACCTATGCTTCATTCTTCTGAAGGTAGGAGAAAAGATAAAACTGATTTGATTATTGATTCAAATTAGAGTTTGAAACTCATGTAATTCACCTCTTCTATTCTGGTTAACTCGATAAAAAATCGGATCTATTTACGAG
>NW_027518718.1:0-2500 GCF_043159265.1 Tasmannia lanceolata
GGCTAGTGTGCAAGGCTTGTGCGCATTGGCAGGTAGCCCACCAGCATGCACGATCCAAATGCCACTCACGCGACAACACGGTGCCAAGCCGGGCATGGTGTGCACTCAAAACCAATCAACGGACAGAGGTCATGCGTCATGGGGGGGATCTAGCAAGGCCATGGGGAAGGTCATGGAGGACCTTGGAAGCAAGCGCAAGACGAGAGCGAATCGAACAAGGGGCCAGGACGGGGCCTTGTGCCCATGGTCTTCGCAAGACAGCGTCCAAGGCACCCGAAAGCCCAAGGGAACCCAAACCCGGCCGACACTTGCAATCGCACATGCTCTCTGCAACACACCATCAATGCCGCCCAACGGGGCCAGCACGAGCAGTCCTCCGCGGTCCCCTGGCCCTGCGCACGTTTGTCTTCGAAACCGAGCATCAATGCCACAGAAAGTGCCGGGGCGCCAGCTGGAGCCATCATCCGCGTTGCCATGGCTCGCTTGGCCTTGGCTTGCCAGGCCCCGACACGAGCAATCGCGCATTTTCTTTGCAACCGACCATCAATGCCGCCCAACGGGGCCAGCACGAGCAGTCATCCGCGGTCCCCTGGCCCTGCGCACGTTTGTCTTTGAAACCGAGCATCAATGCCACAGAAAGTGCCGGGGCGCCAGCTGGAGCCATCATCCGACGTGCCATGGCTCTGGTCCCATGGTCTTCGCAACCGAGCATTCGTGACACCCGCGGGGCCAGGACACCAACCCTTCCGACACGAGCATTCGCGCATGTTCTTTGGCCACACAACGGCGCCAGCACGAGCAAAATCATCCGCGGTGCGGTGGCCTTGCACGGCCTTTTGTCTTTGGAACCAACCATCAGTGCCACGGGAAGTGCCGGAGTCCCGGCATCCGCGGTGCCAAGTCATTGCGCCCTTGGTCTCTGCAGCGGGGCATGCCGGGCACTCCCAACCATTGCAAGCAAGCAAGCAAGCAAGAAAGAAAGTAAGTAAGTAAGTAAGTATTACATATAGGGGCGGGACATGCGGGGAGATCTGCGAAACGTGCATTACGGGGCACACGCGTACCTACCGGGGCATACCGACCCCTATTGGGGCACACGTGTGCATATCGGGGCATACCGGGCCTATCGGGGCACACGCGTACATACCGGGGCATACCGAGCCCTACTGGGGCACACGTGCGCATATCGGGGCGTACCAAGCCTATCGGGGCATACGCATGTATCCCAAGGCATACCGAGTCTATCCGGGCATACGCGTTCATACCGGGGCGTAACGGGCCTATCGGGGCATACTTGGGCATATCCGGGCAAAAAATGCCCAAAACTTGCGCAACCTTGGCAACCGTGGTCCATTCCTCTCTATATGCCTAGCCTTGCCAACCGTGGTCCATTCCTCACTATATGCCATGGCCTTGTGCCCATGGTCTTCCCAAGACAGCGTCCAAGGCCCCCGGAAGGCCAAGGGAGCCCAACCCAGCAATGCCCTGCTATGGCAAGCCAAGGCCAAGCATTCCGGTGCCTATCCGGGCAAAAATGCCATTCCTCTCTATATGCCTAGCCTTGGCAACCGTGGTCCATTCCCCACCATATGCCATGGCCTTGTGCCCATGGTCTTCCCAAGACAGTGTCCAAGGCGCCCGGAAGGCCAAGGGAGCCCAACCCAGCAATGCCCTGCTTTGGCAAGCCAAGGCCAAGCATTCCGGTGCCTAACCTTGGCAACCGTGGTCCTTTCCTCACCATATGCCATGGCCTTGTGCCCATGGTCTTCGCAAGACATCGTCCAAGGCGCCCAAAAGGCCAAGGGAGCCCAACCCAGCAATGCCTTGCTAGGACAAGCCAAGGCCAAGCATTCCGGTGCCTATCCGGGCAAAAACGCCCAAAGCATGCCCATTCCTTAGCCTATCCAGGCAAAAACGCCCAAAATCTGCACATTCTAGTGCCTATCCGGGCAAAAACGCCCACCAGCATGCCACCCTCCTATAGGGTTTGCGCAACCAACCAGCCTAACCACCAGTGGCAACCAAAGGTGCTGTTAGCGACGACTTCTGAAGACGCAACGAGACGCGACGTGTTTGCGCCCAGACGCGACGAGACGATGCGGGATCTGCGCCCAAGAATGCCTAGACCCGTCGACTTGATGCGGGATCAGCTCGCCCAAGCATGCCTAGTGTGCAAGGCCTGTGTGCAAGGCTAGTGTCCAAGGCTAGTGTGCAAGGCTCATGTGGAACGCTAGTGCGCAAGGCTAGTGCCCAAGGCTTGTGTGCCAGGCCCGTGTGCAAGGCTAGTGTCCAGGGCTTGTGTGCATTGCTTGAGTGCAAGGCTTGTGTGCAAGGGTTGTGCGCAAGGCTAGTGTGCGGGGCTTGTGCGCATGGCTAATGTGCACGGCTTGTGTGCATGGCTACCGTGCAAGGCTAGTTTGCATGGCTAGGGTGCAAGGCTCGCATGCGAGGCTAGTGTGCAAGGCTGCGTGCAAGGGAAGCGTGCAGGGCGAGTGTGCGA
>NW_027518718.1:12500-17500 GCF_043159265.1 Tasmannia lanceolata
TGAAAGGCCAAGGGAGCCCAACCCAGCAATGCCCAGCCAAGGCCAGGCATTCCAGTGCCTACCCGGGCAAAAACGCCCAAAGCATGCCCCATTCGTTAGCCTATCCAGGCAAAAACGCCCAAAACCAGCCCATTCCAGTGCCTATCCGGGGAAAACGCCCAAAGCATGCCCATTCCTTAGCCTATCCAGGCAAAAACGCCCAAAACCAGCACATTCCAGTGCCTATCCGGGCAAAAACGCCCTAAGCCTGCGCATTCCAGCGCCCCGCAGCATGCCACCCTCCTATAGGGTTTGCGCAACCAACCCGCCTAACCACCAGTGGCAACCAAAGGTGCTGTTAGCGACGACTTCTGAAGACGCAACGAGACGCGACGGGTTTGCGCCCAGACGCGACGAGGCGATGCGGGATCTGCGCCCAACCGTGCCTACACCCGCCGACTTGATGCGGGAGCTGCTGGCCCAAGCATGCCTAGCGTGCAAGGCCTGCGTGCAAGGCTAGTGTGCAAGGCTCGTGGGCAAGGCTAGTGCGCAAGGCTAGTGCCCAAGGTCTGTGTGCAAGGCTAGTGCCCAAGGCTAGTGAGCATGGCCTGTGTGCAAGGCTAGTGTGCAAGGCTTGTATGCAAGGCTAGTGTGCAAGGCTGGTGTGCAAGGCTTGTGGGCAAGGCTGGTGCGCAAGGCTAGTTCCCAAGGGTTGTGTGCAAGGCTAGTGCCCAAGGCAAGTGCGCAAGGCTCGTGCCCAAAGCTAGTGCGCAAGGCTTGTGTGCAAGGCTACTGCGATGGGCCAGTGCCCAAGGCTTGTGAGCAAGGCTTGTATGCATGGCTTGTGTGCAAGGCTAGCGTCCAAGGCTTGTGCGCATGGCTTGTGCGCAAGGCTTGTGTCCAAGGCTTTTGTGCAAGGCTCGTGCGCAAGGCTAGTGTGCAAGGCTTGTGCGCATTGGCAGGTAGCCCACCAGCATGCACGATCCAAATGCCACTCACGCGACAACACGGTGCCAAGCCGGGCATGGTGTGCACTCAAAACCAATCAACGGACAGAGGTCATGCGTCATGGGGGGGATCTAGCAAGGCCATGGGGAAGGTCATGGAGGACCTTGGAAGCAAGCGCAAGACGAGAGCGAATCGAACAAGGGGCCAGGACGGGGCCTTGTGCCCATGGTCTTCGCAAGACAGCGTCCAAGGCACCCGAAAGCCCAAGGGAACCCAAACCCGGCCGACACTTGCAATCGCACATGCTCTCTGCAACACACCATCAATGCCGCCCAACGGGGCCAGCACGAGCAGTCCTCCGCGGTCCCCTGGCCCTGCGCACGTTTGTCTTCGAAACCGAGCATCAATGCCACAGAAAGTGCCGGGGCGCCAGCTGGAGCCATCATCCGCGTTGCCATGGCTCGCTTGGCCTTGGCTTGCCAGGCCCCGACACGAGCAATCGCGCATTTTCTTTGCAACCGACCATCAATGCCGCCCAACGGGGCCAGCACGAGCAGTCATCCGCGGTCCCCTGGCCCTGCGCACGTTTGTCTTTGAAACCGAGCATCAATGCCACAGAAAGTGCCGGGGCGCCAGCTGGAGCCATCATCCGACGTGCCATGGCTCTGGTCCCATGGTCTTCGCAACCGAGCATTCGTGACACCCGCGGGGCCAGGACACCAACCCTTCCGACACGAGCATTCGCGCATGTTCTTTGGCCACACAACGGCGCCAGCACGAGCAAAATCATCCGCGGTGCGGTGGCCTTGCACGGCCTTTTGTCTTTGGAACCAACCATCAGTGCCACGGGAAGTGCCGGAGTCCCGGCATCCGCGGTGCCAAGTCATTGCGCCCTTGGTCTCTGCAGCGGGGCATGCCGGGCACTCCCAACCATTGCAAGCAAGCAAGCAAGCAAGAAAGAAAGTAAGTAAGTAAGTAAGTATTACATATAGGGGCGGGACATGCGGGGAGATCTGCGAAACGTGCATTACGGGGCACACGCGTACCTACCGGGGCATACCGACCCCTATTGGGGCACACGTGTGCATATCGGGGCATACCGGGCCTATCGGGGCACACGCGTACATACCGGGGCATACCGAGCCCTACTGGGGCACACGTGCGCATATCGGGGCGTACCAAGCCTATCGGGGCATACGCATGTATCCCAAGGCATACCGAGTCTATCCGGGCATACGCGTTCATACCGGGGCGTAACGGGCCTATCGGGGCATACTTGGGCATATCCGGGCAAAAAATGCCCAAAACTTGCGCAACCTTGGCAACCGTGGTCCATTCCTCTCTATATGCCTAGCCTTGCCAACCGTGGTCCATTCCTCACTATATGCCATGGCCTTGTGCCCATGGTCTTCCCAAGACAGCGTCCAAGGCCCCCGGAAGGCCAAGGGAGCCCAACCCAGCAATGCCCTGCTATGGCAAGCCAAGGCCAAGCATTCCGGTGCCTATCCGGGCAAAAATGCCATTCCTCTCTATATGCCTAGCCTTGGCAACCGTGGTCCATTCCCCACCATATGCCATGGCCTTGTGCCCATGGTCTTCCCAAGACAGTGTCCAAGGCGCCCGGAAGGCCAAGGGAGCCCAACCCAGCAATGCCCTGCTTTGGCAAGCCAAGGCCAAGCATTCCGGTGCCTAACCTTGGCAACCGTGGTCCTTTCCTCACCATATGCCATGGCCTTGTGCCCATGGTCTTCGCAAGACATCGTCCAAGGCGCCCAAAAGGCCAAGGGAGCCCAACCCAGCAATGCCTTGCTAGGACAAGCCAAGGCCAAGCATTCCGGTGCCTATCCGGGCAAAAACGCCCAAAGCATGCCCATTCCTTAGCCTATCCAGGCAAAAACGCCCAAAATCTGCACATTCTAGTGCCTATCCGGGCAAAAACGCCCACCAGCATGCCACCCTCCTATAGGGTTTGCGCAACCAACCAGCCTAACCACCAGTGGCAACCAAAGGTGCTGTTAGCGACGACTTCTGAAGACGCAACGAGACGCGACGTGTTTGCGCCCAGACGCGACGAGACGATGCGGGATCTGCGCCCAAGAATGCCTAGACCCGTCGACTTGATGCGGGATCAGCTCGCCCAAGCATGCCTAGTGTGCAAGGCCTGTGTGCAAGGCTAGTGTCCAAGGCTAGTGTGCAAGGCTCATGTGGAACGCTAGTGCGCAAGGCTAGTGCCCAAGGCTTGTGTGCCAGGCCCGTGTGCAAGGCTAGTGTCCAGGGCTTGTGTGCATTGCTTGAGTGCAAGGCTTGTGTGCAAGGGTTGTGCGCAAGGCTAGTGTGCGGGGCTTGTGCGCATGGCTAATGTGCACGGCTTGTGTGCATGGCTACCGTGCAAGGCTAGTTTGCATGGCTAGGGTGCAAGGCTCGCATGCGAGGCTAGTGTGCAAGGCTGCGTGCAAGGGAAGCGTGCAGGGCGAGTGTGCGAGGCCACTGTGCACGGCGCCAGCACTAGCGAGCCATCATCCGCGTTGCCATGGCTCGCTTGGCCTTGGCTTGCCAGGCCCCGACACGAGCAATCGCGCATTTTCTTTGCAACCGACCATCAATGCCGCCCAACGGGGCCAGCACGAGCAGTCATCCGCGGTCCCCTGGCCCTGCGCACGTTTGTCTTTGAAACCGAGCATCAATGCCACAGAAAGTGCCGGGGCGCCAGCTGGAGCCATCATCCGACGTGCCATGGCTCGCTTGGCCTTGGCTTGCCGGGCCCCGACACGAGCAATCGCGCATTTTCTTTGCAACCGACCATCAATGCTGCCCAACGGGGCCAGCACGAGCAGTCATCCGCGGTCCCCTGGCCCTGCGCACGTTTGTCTTTGAAACCGAGCATCAATGCCACAGAAAGTGCCGGGGCGCCAGCTGGAGCCATCATCCGACGTGCCATGGCTCTGGTCCCATGGTCTTCGCAACCGAGCATTCGTGACACCCGCGGGGCCAGGACACCAACCCTTCCGACACGAGCATTCGCGCATGTTCTTTGGCCACACAACGGCGCCAGCACGAGCAAAATCATCCGCGGTGCGGTGGCCTTGCACGGCCTTTTGTCTTTGGAACCAACCATCAGTGCCACGGGAAGTGCCGGAGTCCCGGCATCCGCGGTGCCAAGTCATTGCGCCCTTGGTCTCTGCAGCGGGGCATGCCGGGCACTCCCAACCATTGCAAGCAAGCAAGCAAGCAAGAAAGAAAGTAAGTAAGTAAGTAAGTATTACATATAGGGGCGGGACATGCGGGGAGATCTGCGAAACGTGCATTACGGGGCACACGCGTACCTACCGGGGCATACCGACCCCTATTGGGGCACACGTGTGCATATCGGGGCATACCGGGCCTATCGGGGCACACGCGTACATACCGGGGCATACCGAGCCCTACTGGGGCACACGTGCGCATATCGGGGCGTACCAAGCCTATCGGGGCATACGCATGTATCCCAAGGCATACCGAGTCTATCCGGGCATACGCGTTCATACCGGGGCGTAACGGGCCTATCGGGGCATACTTGGGCATATCCGGGCAAAAAATGCCCAAAACTTGCGCAACCTTGGCAACCGTGGTCCATTCCTCTCTATATGCCTAGCCTTGCCAACCGTGGTCCATTCCTCACTATATGCCATGGCCTTGTGCCCATGGTCTTCCCAAGACAGCGTCCAAGGCCCCCGGAAGGCCAAGGGAGCCCAACCCAGCAATGCCCTGCTATGGCAAGCCAAGGCCAAGCATTCCGGTGCCTATCCGGGCAAAAATGCGATTCCTCTCTATATGCCTAGCCTTGGCAACCGTGGTCCATTCCCCACCATATGCCATGGCCTTGTGCCCATGGTCTTCCCAAGACAGTGTCCAAGGCGCCCGGAAGGCCAAGGGAGCCCAACCCAGCAATGCCCTGCTTTGGCAAGCCAAGGCCAAGCATTCCGGTGCCTAACCTTGGCAACCGTGGTCCTTTCCTCACCATATGCCATGGCCTTGTGCCCATGGTCTTCGCAAGACATCGTCCAAGGCGCCCAAAAGGCCAAGGGAGCCCAACC
>NW_027518718.1:27500-30000 GCF_043159265.1 Tasmannia lanceolata
CTGGTCCCATGGTCTTCGCAACCGAGCATTCGTGACACCCGCGGGGCCAGGACACCAACCCTTCCGACACGAGCATTCGCGCATGTTCTTTGGCCACACAACGGCGCCAGCACGAGCAAAATCATCCGCGGTGCGGTGGCCTTGCACGGCCTTTTGTCTTTGGAACCAACCATCAGTGCCACGGGAAGTGCCGGAGTCCCGGCATCCGCGGTGCCAAGTCATTGCGCCCTTGGTCTCTGCAGCGGGGCATGCCGGGCACTCCCAACCATTGCAAGCAAGCAAGCAAGCAAGAAAGAAAGTAAGTAAGTAAGTAAGTATTACATATAGGGGCGGGACATGCGGGGAGATCTGCGAAACGTGCATTACGGGGCACACGCGTACCTACCGGGGCATACCGACCCCTATTGGGGCACACGTGTGCATATCGGGGCATACCGGGCCTATCGGGGCACACGCGTACATACCGGGGCATACCGAGCCCTACTGGGGCACACGTGCGCATATCGGGGCGTACCAAGCCTATCGGGGCATACGCATGTATCCCAAGGCATACCGAGTCTATCCGGGCATACGCGTTCATACCGGGGCGTAACGGGCCTATCGGGGCATACTTGGGCATATCCGGGCAAAAAATGCCCAAAACTTGCGCAACCTTGGCAACCGTGGTCCATTCCTCTCTATATGCCTAGCCTTGCCAACCGTGGTCCATTCCTCACTATATGCCATGGCCTTGTGCCCATGGTCTTCCCAAGACAGCGTCCAAGGCCCCCGGAAGGCCAAGGGAGCCCAACCCAGCAATGCCCTGCTATGGCAAGCCAAGGCCAAGCATTCCGGTGCCTATCCGGGCAAAAATGCCATTCCTCTCTATATGCCTAGCCTTGGCAACCGTGGTCCATTCCCCACCATATGCCATGGCCTTGTGCCCATGGTCTTCCCAAGACAGTGTCCAAGGCGCCCGGAAGGCCAAGGGAGCCCAACCCAGCAATGCCCTGCTTTGGCAAGCCAAGGCCAAGCATTCCGGTGCCTAACCTTGGCAACCGTGGTCCTTTCCTCACCATATGCCATGGCCTTGTGCCCATGGTCTTCGCAAGACATCGTCCAAGGCGCCCAAAAGGCCAAGGGAGCCCAACCCAGCAATGCCTTGCTAGGACAAGCCAAGGCCAAGCATTCCGGTGCCTATCCGGGCAAAAACGCCCAAAGCATGCCCATTCCTTAGCCTATCCAGGCAAAAACGCCCAAAATCTGCACATTCTAGTGCCTATCCGGGCAAAAACGCCCACCAGCATGCCACCCTCCTATAGGGTTTGCGCAACCAACCAGCCTAACCACCAGTGGCAACCAAAGGTGCTGTTAGCGACGACTTCTGAAGACGCAACGAGACGCGACGTGTTTGCGCCCAGACGCGACGAGACGATGCGGGATCTGCGCCCAAGAATGCCTAGACCCGTCGACTTGATGCGGGATCAGCTCGCCCAAGCATGCCTAGTGTGCAAGGCCTGTGTGCAAGGCTAGTGTCCAAGGCTAGTGTGCAAGGCTCATGTGGAACGCTAGTGCGCAAGGCTAGTGCCCAAGGCTTGTGTGCCAGGCCCGTGTGCAAGGCTAGTGTCCAGGGCTTGTGTGCATTGCTTGAGTGCAAGGCTTGTGTGCATTGCTCGAGTGCATGGCTTGTGTGCAAGGGTTGTGCGCAAGGCTAGTGTGCGGGGCTTGTGCGCATGGCTAATGTGCACGGCTTGTGTGCATGGCTACCGTGCAAGGCTAGTTTGCATGGCTAGGGTGCAAGGCTCGCATGCGAGGCTAGTGTGCAAGGCTGCGTGCAAGGGAAGCGTGCAGGGCGAGTGTGCGAGGCCACTGTGCACGGCGCCAGCACTAGCGAGCCATCATCCGCGTTGCCATGGCTCGCTTGGCCTTGGCTTGCCAGGCCCCGACACGAGCAATCGCGCATTTTCTTTGCAACCGACCATCAATGCCGCCCAACGGGGCCAGCACGAGCAGTCATCCGCGGTCCCCTGGCCCTGCGCACGTTTGTCTTTGAAACCGAGCATCAATGCCACAGAAAGTGCCGGGGCGCCAGCTGGAGCCATCATCCGACGTGCCATGGCTCGCTTGGCCTTGGCTTGCCGGGCCCCGACACGAGCAATCGCGCATTTTCTTTGCAACCGACCATCAATGCCGCCCAACGGGGCCAGCACGAGCAGTCATCCGCGGTCCCCTGGCACTGCGCACGTTTGTCTTTGAAACCGAGCATCAATGCCACAGAAAGTGCCGGGGCGCCAGCTGGAGCCATCATCTGACGTGCCATGGCTCTGGTCCCATGGTCTTCGCAACCGAGCATTCGTGACACCCGCGGGGCCAGGACACCAACCCTTCCGACACGAGCATTCGCGCATGTTCTTTGGCCACACAACGGCGCCAGCACGAGCAAAATCATCCGCGGTGCGGTGGCCTTGCACGGCCTTTTGTCTTTGGAACCAACCATCAGTGCCACGGGAAGTGCCGGAGT
>NW_027518719.1:7500-24026 GCF_043159265.1 Tasmannia lanceolata
TTTGAAAAACCTTTATCGACTCAAATTTTCGACTATAAACGATGGAATCGTCCATTGCGCTATATAAAAAACGATCGATTGAAAAATTCTGTACGAACAGAAATGTCACAATATTTTTTTTCCACATGTCCAAGTAGTGGAAAAAAAAGAATATCTTTTACATTTCCGCCTAGTTTTTCGACTTTTTGGAAAATGATACAAAGGAATATTTCTTTGTGCACGACAGAAAAACTATCCCCCAAAGATCTGTATAATCATTGGGTTTATACTAATGAACAAAAAAGGCACAACTTGAGCAATGAATTCAGAAATCGAATGGAAGCTCTAGACAAGGGATCTCTTGCTCTAGATGTACTCGAAAAAAGGATAAGATTGTGCAATGATGAGAATGAACAAGAATGCTTGCCTAGAGTGTATGATCCTTTTTTAAATGGACCATATCGTGGAACAATAAAAAAAGGATATTCACGTCCAATCGTGGATGATTCAATCATTTCGACAGAGGATTCCATAGGAATGGTTTGGATAAATAGGATTCATGGTATCCTCCCCAATCTTTCTGATTACCAAGAATTTGAAGATAAAATGGATGCATTTAATGAAGAATTAGTATCGCCAGACATTGATCATTCCTTGAACTCAATCAGTGAATTAGCTGAAGAATCAAGACCTAGTTTGAATTTGAAAGGACTTACTTTATTGGACGAACAAAGAAGACTTGACTCAGAAAATAAAATGAAACGTTTGAAATTTCTATTCGATGCAGTTAAAACTGATCCAAACGATCAAACTATTAGAAATAAATCCATTGGAATAAAGGAAATCGGTAAAAAGGTTCCTCGATGGTCATATAAATTGACCGACGATTTGAAAGAACAAGAGGCGGAAAATGAGGAAGGATCGACGGAGGATCCTGGTATTCGTTCAAGAAAAGCCAAACGTGTGGTAATTTATACTGATAACGATCAGAATATCAATACTCATACTAGTACTAATACTAATAATGATAGTGATCAAGCGGAAGAAGTGGCTTTGATACGTTACTCACAACAATCGGATTTTCGTCGGGATCTAATCAAAGGATCCATGCGCGCTCAAAGACGTAAAACAGTGACTTGGGAAATGTTTCAAACAAATGTGCATTCCCCGCTTTTTTTGGACAGAATAGACAAAACATTTTTTTTCTCTTTTGATATCTCTGGAATGATTAATCCACTTTTTAGGAATTGGATAGGAAAGGATCCGCAACTCAAAACCTCAGATTCTGAGGAGGAAGAGGCAAAAGAAAAAGAGAAAAAAAAGAAAGAGCAAAAAGAGGAGAATGAACGGATAGCAATATCAGAAACTTGGGATACTATTATATTTGCTCAAGCAATAAGAGGTTCTATGTTAGTAACCCAATCGATTCTTAGAAAATACATCATATTGCCTTCATTGATAATAGCTAAAAATCTTGGCCGTATGTTATTATTTCAATTTCCCGAGTGGTACGAGGATTTGAAGGAGTGGAATAAAGAAATGCATGTTAAATGCACCTATAATGGTGTTCAATTATCAGAAACAGAATTTCCGAAAAACTGGTTAACAGATGGGATTCAGATAAAGATCTTATTTCCTTTCTGTCTGAAACCTTGGCGGGGATCTAAACTACAATTTCATCATAGAGATCCAATGAAAAACAAAGGAAAAATAGAAAATTTTTGTTTTTTAACGGTCTGGGGAATGGAAACTGAATTACCTTTTGGTTCTCCACGAAAAGAACCTTCTTTTTTTGAACCCATTTTTAAAGAACTCGAAAAAAAAACGAGAAAAGTTCAAAAAAAATATTTTCGAGTTTTCAGAATTTTAAAAGAAAGAACAAAATGTTGTCTAAAGGTCTCAAAAGAAAAAATAAGATGGGTTATCAAAATAGTTCTATTTATAAAAAGAATAATGAAAGAGCTTACAAAAGTGAACTCAATTTTATTATTTGGGTTGAGGAAAGGCTATCAACCGAGTGAAACTGGAAAAGATTTCATAATCAGTAATAAGATTACTCACGACTCGACTATTCAAATTAGATCCATGGATTGGACAAATTATTCACTGACAGAAAAAAAAATGAAAGATCTGACTGATAGTACAACCAAAATCAAAAATCAAATAGAAAAAATAAAAAAAGACAAGAAAAAAATATTTCTAACTACAGATACAGATATAAATATTAGTCCTAACAAGACAAGTTTTGATGATGAAAGATCGGAATCACAGAAACATATTTGGCAGAGATCAAAAAAAAGAAGTGCCCGATTAATACGTAAATCGCAATATTTTATAAAATATTTCATTGAAAGAATATACATAGATATCTTTCTATGTGCCATTAACATTCCCAGGATTAATACACAACTTTTCCTTGAATCAACAAAAAATCTTATCGATAAATATATTTACAATAATGAAACAAATAAAGAAGGAATTGATGAAACAAATCAAAATACAACTCAGTTTATTTTGACTATCCAAAAGTCACTTTCTATTTCGAATATTCGAAATAATAATTCACAGATTTATTGTAACTTATCTTTCTTGTCCCAAGCATATGTATTTTACAAATTATCACAAAACCAAGAAGTTATTAACAAGTATCACTTGATATCTGTACTTCAATATCATGGCGCATCTCCTTTTATTAAGCATAGAATAAAGGACTAGGGTACACGAGGAATTTTTGATTTCAAACCAAGACATAAGAAATTTTCGAATTCCAGAATGAATGAATGGAAAAACTGGTTAAAGCGTCATTATCAATACAATTTATCTCAGAATAGATGGTCTAGATTAGTATCGAAAAAATGGCGAACTAGAGTCAATCATCGTCGTACGATTGAAAATAAAGATTCCAAAAAATGGGATTCATATGAAAAAGAAAAAGACCAATTCATTTATTACGAGAAAGAAAATGATTGCGCGGTGAATTCATTGCCGAGTCAAAAAGAAAAATTTAAAAAACACTACAGATATGATCTTTTATCGTGTAAATATATTAATTATGAGGATAGGAAGAGCTCATATATTTATGTATCCCCGTTAAAAGTAAATGGGGGCCGAGAGATTCCCTATAATGACAACACACCTAAACCCGAATCATGTTATGTACTGGGGGATATAGCTATTAGTGATTATCTAGAAGAAGAGTCTATTATGGATACGGGTAAAAATCCGGATAGAAAATATTTTGAGTGGAGAATTCTGCATTTTTGTCTTAGAAAAAATATCGATATTGATACCTGGACCGATATGGATACTGGGACCAATATTAATAAAAATACTAAGAATGGGATTAATGATTATGAAATAATTGATAAAAAAGATCTTTTTTATTTCACGATTCATCAAGAAATCAACCCACCCAATCAAAAAAAAAACTTTTTTGATTGGATGGGAATGAATGAAGAAATGCGATATCGTCCCATATCGAATCTGGAATCTTGGTTCTTCCCAGAATTTGTGCGACTTTATGATACATATAAAATGAAACCATGGATCATACCAATCAAATTACTTCTTTTAAATTTTCATGGAAATAAAAACATTAGTGAAAATAAAAACATTAGTGAAAATCAAAAAAAAGATCTTCGTATATCATCTAATCAAAAAGAATATCTTGAATTAGAGAACCGAAATAAAGAAAAAGAAGAAGAACAGCCGGGCCAAGGGGATATTAGATCAGATGCACGAAACCAAGAGAATCTTGAATCAGATGCACAAAAAAAAAAAAAATATGTTGAAAAGGATTACGCGGAATCAGACATTAAAAAAAGGAGAAAGAAAAGAAAATACAAGAGCAACAGAGAAGCAGAACTAGAGTTCTTCCTAAAAAGATATTTGCTTTTTCAATTGAGATGGGACGATTCTTTGAATCAAAGAATGATCAATAATATCAAGGTATATTGCCTCCTGCTTAGACTGATAAATCCAAGGGAAATTGCTATATCCTCTATTCAAAGAGGAGAAATGCGCCTGGACGTAATGTTGATTCAGAAGGATCTCACTCTTACGGAATTGATAAAAAGGGGAATATTTATTATTGAACCAGCCCGCCTGTCTATAAAACGGGATGGACAATTTATTATGTATCAAACCATAGGCATTTCATTGGTCCATAAGAGTAAACACCAAACTAATCGAGAACGTCGAGAAAAAAAATATGTTGATGAGAATTCTTTCAATGGATCTATTGCACAACATGGAAAGATGCTTATGAATGGAGATGAAAATCATTATGATTTTCTTGTTCCTGAAAATATTCTATCTCCTAGACGTCGTAGAAAATTGAGAATTTTAATGTGTTTCAATTTCAGTAATGAGAATATTGTGGATATAAATCCAGTATTTTTCAATGAGAATAACGTAAAGAACTCTGGGCAATTTTTGGATGAGGACAAGTGTCTTGATACAGATACAAATAAATTCATTCAATTCAAATTATTTCTTTGGCCCAATTATCGATTAGAAGATTTAGCTTGTATGAATCGCTATTGGTTTGATACGAATAATGGCAGTCGTTTCAGTATGTCAAGAATATATATGTATCCACGATTCAGAATTAGTTAATGGTACATTTTATATACATCATGTATCATAGCCGATATATGAAGACAGACAGGTGTACACACACGTTGTGTTACATTACATTCTGACACATGATACTGATTCAATGACGTATCAATTGGACCTAGGAATGAATCAACAGAATCTTCTTAAACCCAAATCATTCTCTTTCGTGGGTCCAGAAATGTACCATCCCTTTCTATGTATTGTATCCGAATCAAATTACAAATTAAATTGGATTTATTAATTCAATTTAAATAGAAAAAGTTATTATATGAATAAATCCAGATTATTGTGTGTACCAGATCGAAATGACTGGCATTATCATTTTATTATTATTCCTGATCGGTAAAATCCATATTTGTGGGAACGAAAGAAAAAAAAAAAGAGAGAAGAATTATTCTTTTTTATGGTAAAAAATTTATTTATCTCGGTTATTCCGCAAGAAGAAAAAGAAAAAAACAAAGGGTCTGTTGAATTTCAAGTATTCAATTTCACCAATAAGATACGGAGACTTACTGCACATTTTGAATTTCACAGAAAAGACTATTTATCTCAGAGAGGTCTGCGAAAAATTCTGGGAAAACGTCAACGGCTGCTGGCTTATTTGTCAAAAAAAAATAGAGTACGTTATAAGGAATTAATTGGTCAGTTGGATATTCGGGAGCCAAAAAATCGTTAATTTGAGGATTCATTTGAATTTTTTGGTTTATTAGATCTTGAATTTTGATGAACTTTGTTTCGTTTTCAACAATTCATGGAATAATGAATCGGGGAAGAAAGCATATGACTGTACCGGCTACAAAAAAAGACCTCATGATAGTCAATATGGGCCCTCACCACCCATCAATGCATGGTGTTCTTCGACTCATTGTTACTCTAGATGGTGAAGATGTTATTGACTGTGAACCTATATTGGGT
Organism: Tasmannia lanceolata; assembly: GCF_043159265.1. NCBI lineage: Eukaryota > Viridiplantae > Streptophyta > Magnoliopsida > Canellales > Winteraceae > Tasmannia > Tasmannia lanceolata. Next base: position 13,015 of record NW_027518719.1, read on the forward strand.
TATTTACACAGAGGAATGGAAAAAATTGCGGAAAACCGAACAATTATACAATATCTGCCGTATGTAACACGTTGGGATTATTTAGCTACTATGTTCACAGAGGCAATAACGGTAAATGCCCCCGAACAATTGGGAAATATTCAAGTACCTAAAAGAGCCAGTTATATCAGAGTTATTATGCTGGAGCTAAGTCGTATAGCTTCTCATTTGTTATGGCTTGGGCCTTTTATGGCAGATATCGGTGCACAGACTCCTTTCTTCTATATTTTCCGAGAGAGAGAATTGCTATATGATCTATTCGAAGCTGCCACAGGTATGCGAATGATGCATAATTATTTCCGTATCGGAGGAGTAGCTGCTGATCTACCTCACGGATGGATAGATAAATGTTTGGATTTCTGCGATTATTCTTTAACAGGAGTTGTTGAATATCAAAAGCTTATTACGCGGAATCCTATTTTTTTGGAACGAGTTGAAGGAGTGGGCATTATTGGTGGAGAGGAAGCAATAAATTGGGGTTTATCGGGACCAATGCTACGAGCTTCCGGAATCCAATGGGATCTTCGTAAAGTTGATCATTATGAGTGTTACGATGAATTCGATTGGGAAGTCCAATGGCAAAAAGAAGGAGACTCATTAGCTCGTTATTTAGTACGAATCAGTGAAATGACGGAATCTATAAAAATTCTTCAACAGGCTCTGGAAGGAATTCCGGGGGGACCCTATGAGAATTTAGAAGTACGACGCTTTGATAGAGCAAAGGATTCTGAATGGAACGATTTTGAATACCGATTCATTAGTAAAAAACCTTCTCCCACCTTTGAATTGTTAAAACAAGAACTTTATGTGAGAGTAGAAGCCCCAAAAGGAGAATTAGGAATTTTTCTGATAGGAGATAATAGTGTTTTTCCCTGGAGATGGAAAATTCGTCCACCGGGTTTCATAAATTTGCAAATTATTCCTCAGCTAGTTAAAAGAATGAAATTGGCTGATATCATGACGATACTAGGTAGTATAGATATCATTATGGGAGAAGTTGATCGTTGAAATGATAATTGATACGACAGAAGTACAAGCTATCAATTCTTTTTCCAGATCGGAATCTTTAAAAGAAGGCTATGGCCTTATAGGGACGCTTGTCCCTATTTTTACTCCCGTATCGGGGATCACAATAGGGGTACTCGTGATTGTGTGGTTAGAAAGAGAAATATCCGCAGGGATACAACAACGTATTGGGCCTGAATATGCTGGTCCCTTGGGAATTCTTCAAGCTCTAGCGGATGGGACAAAACTGCTTTTCAAAGAGGATCTTCTCCCATCTAGAGGAGATATTCGTTTATTCAGTATCGGGCCATCCATAGCGGTCATATCAATTCTACTAAGTTATTCAGTAATTCCTTTTGGCTATCGCCTTGTTCTAGCCGATCTCGGTATAGGTGTTTTTTTGTGGATCGCCATTTCCAGTATTGCTCCTATTGGACTTCTTATGTCAGGATATGGATCGAATAATAAATATTTCAGGTGGTCTACGAGCTGCTGCTCAATCTATTAGTTATGAAATACCATTAACTCCATGTGTGTTATCAATATCTCTACGTGTGATTCGTTGCAACATTAACTTTTATTTCTTTCCTTTATTTCTAGGAAAGAGGTTGAATGTATTGAATAGATATCTTGATTTTTTTATTCACCATTTAGGTTGATGAACTAAACGAGATGGTTATATGAGTGAAACAAAACAGCTTATGAATTCGCAGTAAGAAGATTGATTCTCATTCCCTATGTACGAGAGGAAAGTGTAAGTAAAGATAAGCGGTGGAAACTGTTTACCCCAAGATTGGTTGATTAGTCATCATGACTTGAAGCGGGTGCAAAAGATCAACTGTATGGAGTTTCTACAATTGTTATTGTATGCATTATCATATCGGGAATCAATCAAAAATGAGTGGACGGTTAGGAACACCAAGGTACACAAAGGATTCGTCATGGAAATAATGTAAGGTATCAAAAACCAAAGGGATATTTTTGCATAAAAGGAATCATAATGAGGGCTTTAAGTTGGTAGAAATGATCAAGCAGTACTTCCCCATGATTCCGATCCAGAGTATGCTCCTATCCACTGATTAAAGAAATGACTATCGGGAACGAAGTAATCCTTTATTTTTTTTTTGAGAATCCCCTCTTCTGCGAAAGAAGAACAGGAACGAAAGAAATGGAATGCAATAGGAAAAATAAATAGTAATAGATCTTTCTTTATTCTTTCTTTCCTCCATCCCATCCGTATTAATACAGATAGGCTTCTTATCATGATTCATGAAATGAACTAATGTAGAGTGTCTAATTCTTTTTCGTAATCGAAAGATATGGGTAGAAATATCTATTGATACAACGAGTATTTTATTGAAAGATTAAGCTATTACTGAACAAAGATAAATTGTAATATTAATTATAAAATAAATTATGAGAGCAATTCGGAAGCACTTTGAATTTGTTATTATAGCAGACAGAATTCCATTGGTCTAATTAGGGACTCCCTGATGCATCTTTACTCTATTCACTCTCAAAAAATGCCGAGGTAATACTGAATCAGTCCTTAGATTTATTTGTGGCCATCGAGGAGCCGTATGAAGCTGAGGTCTCATGTACGGTTCTGAAATAGCGATGGGAACAGTGATGTTATCATCGACTATGATTATCTAACAGTTCAAGTACAATTGATATAGTTGAGGCACAGTCAAAATATGGGTTTTGGGGATGGAATCTGTGGCGTCAACCCATAGGGTTTATAGTTTTTATAATTTCTTCCCTAGCAGAATGTGAGAGATTACCTTTTGATTTACCAGAAGCAGAAGAAGAATTAGTAGCGGGTTATCAAACCGAATATTCAGGTATCAAATTTGGTTTATTTTACGTTGCTTCTTACCTAAATCTACTAGTTTCTTCATTATTTGTAACAGTTCTTTACTTGGGCGGGTGGAATCTCTCTATTCCGTACATATTCATTCCTGAACTTTTCGGAATAAATAAAACGGGGGGAGTATTTGGAACAACGATTGGTATCCTTATTACATTAGCTAAAGCTTATTTGTTCCTGTTCATTCCTATCACAACAAGATGGACTTTACCTAGGATGAGAATGGACCAACTATTAAATCTTGGATGGAAATTTCTTTTACCCATTTCTCTGGGTAATCTATTATTGACAACTTCTTCCCAACTCCTTTCACTGTAACAGTATATGATACTCTAGATTCATAACCTCCCTTAAGCAAGAGAAAGAAATATCAAATTATTCATGGATAGCCACGATATGTTCCCTATGATGACTGGGTTCATGAATTATGGTCAACAAACAGTACGAGCTGCAAGGTACATTGGTCAAAGTTTCATGATTACCTTATCCCACGCGAATCGTTTACCTATAACTATTCAATATCCTTATGAAAAATCGATCACATCAGAGCGTTTCCGTGGTCGAATCCACTTTGAATTTGATAAATGCATTGCTTGTGAAGTATGTGTTCGTGTATGTCCCATAGATCTACCCGTTGTTGATTGGAGATTGGAAACAGATATTAGAAAGAAACGGTTGCTTAATTATAGTATTGATTTTGGAATCTGTATATTTTGTGGTAACTGCGTCGAGTATTGTCCAACAAACTGTCTATCAATGACTGAAGAATATGAACTTTCCACTTATGATCGTCACGAATTGAATTATAATCAAATTGCTTTGGGTCGGTTACCAATGTCAGTAATTGGGGATTACACAATTCGAACAATTATGAATTCGACTCAAATTAAAATAACCACAGATAAACCCCTTGATTCAATAACGATTACCAATGACTAAGATTCATTTTTGATCTAAAGGAGTGAAGCTTCTTTCATTTTGGTTGGTCAGTAACTACAAATCATAACTATTGATTGGTGAGAATCGCGGCTTGATTTGGATTTAGAATATATGAATTAGTCATGATGATTTCGGAATATCAAACTCCGAACTACTCTTTCGGATACAGAAGTGGAATTAGTCCAATAACTGTATCTACCTCAATCCAGACCCCATTACGATTCAATTAGAAACGTATCATATACAAGAAAAAAACAAGGTAACCTCTTTTTTCCTGGCTGGGTCAGTAAGGTCATGAAATATTTCAACTTTTTTTTATCTCTTATTTTATACATAATGGATTTACCTGGGCCAATACATGATATTCTTTTAGTATTTTTGGGATCAGGTCTTATACTAGGGGGTCTAGGAGTGGTATTACTTACCAATCCCATTTTTTCTGCCTTTTCATTGGGATTGGTTCTTGTTTGTATATCCTTATTCCATATTCTATCTAACTCCTATTTTGTAGCTGCTGCACAGCTCCTTATTTACGTGGGAGCTGTAAATGTCTTAATCATATTTGCTGTGATGTTCATGAATGGTTCAGAATATTACAATGATTTCTATCTTTGGACCGTTGGAGATGGGGTCACTTCACTGGTTTGTACAAGTATTCTTTTTTCACTAATTACTACTATTTCAGATACGTCATGGTATGGGATTATTTGGACTACAGGATCAAACCAGATTATAGAGCAGGACCTGATAAGTAATGTTCAACAAATTGGGATTCATTTATCAACAGATTTTTATCTTCCATTTGAACTCATTTCTATAATTCTTTTAGTTGCCTTGATAGGTGCAATTGCTATGGCTCGTCAGTAATAAATACTTAGAATTAGAAATGAATTAGAAATCCAAAATAAAATTAAAATAAATTTAAAATAAAAATAAATAAGGCCTTGTTCTGTCTTCTTGTATTGTTATTACATCCATTTTGCTTCAATTCAATTTATATATTTATTGTTCATATATTAAATTAAAAAGGGTTTTGTTTTAGTTCGATCCATTACCAATACCTTCCTTTGTTCCGTACTTGTTTTATATTCGAGTCAATCAGTGAAATTGTTGTTCATATTGAAATGAATCGAGATTGATGAGGAGTTGGTCAATGATGCTCGAGCATGTACTTATTTTGAGTGCCTATTTATTTTCTATTGGTATTTATGGATTGATCACAAGTCGAAATATGGTTAGAGCACTTATGTGTCTTGAGCTTATACTGAATGCGGTTAATATGAATCTCGTAACGTTTTCTGATTTATTTGATAGTCGACAATTAAAAGGAGACATTTTCTCGATCTTTGTTATAGCTATTGCAGCCGCTGAAGCAGCTATTGGGCCAGCTATTGTTTCGTCGATCCATCGTAACAGAAAATCAACTCGTATCAATCAATCGAACTTGTTGAATAAATAGTCATAATGATATAAAAAAAGACAGATATATATAATATTATATTCACCAATTAAAATTAGCATATATGACTCGTATGACCATGTTTGCTGAAACGTAAGAAATCAAAGTATCTTGGTCCTCTTTCCTAAACAGATCCAGAGGTAAATTGATTCTAAAAAAAAATCAATTCTGGTAAACTACTGATTCATCTGGTATCTACAATATATGATTCATTTACTACCGATTTTACCAGATCGAAAATTGATAACGTTCAAAAAATTGATAGACACAATGTCACATTCAGTAAAGATTTATGATACATGTATAGGATGTACTCAATGTGTACGAGCCTGCCCCACAGATGTATTGGAAATGATACCTTGGGACGGATGTAAAGCTAAGCAAATTGCTCCTGCTCCAAGAACAGAAGACTGTGTAGGTTGTAAGAGATGTGAATCCGCTTGTCCAACAGATTTCTTGAGTGTCCGGGTTTATTTATGGCATGAGACAACTCGCAGCATGGGTCTAGCTTATTGATACGTTCCGTAAAACTCTACTTGAATCCATTTGATTCTTCTTTACCGACAAAAACCCGTACTCGAGAAAATATATTATTTCGAGCGCGGGTTTTTATGGTCAAAGTCTATCTTGTCTTTACCACGAGTTATTTTCCTTGGTTAACAATAATTGTTGTTTTTCCAATATCCGCGGGTTCATCAATTTTCTTTCTCCCTCATAGAGGAAATAAGGTGGTGAGATGGTATACTATATGCATCTGCTTGTTAGAACTCCTTCTAACGACCTATGCATTCTGTTATCATTTCCAATTGGACGATCCATTAATCCAATTGGAGGAGGATTATAAATGGATAAATATTTTGTATTTTCACTGGAGACTCGGGATCGATGGACTTTCCATCGGACCCATTTTACTGACGGGATTCATCACTACTTTAGCTACTTTAGCGGCTTGGCCAGTTACTAGAGATTCGCGATTGTTCCATTTCCTGATGTTAGCAATGTACAGCGGTCAAATAGGATCATTTTCTTCTCGAGACCTTTTACTTTTTTTCATCATGTGGGAGTTAGAATTAATTCCTGTTTACCTACTTTTATCCATGTGGGGAGGTAAGAAACGTCTGTACTCAGCTACAAAGTTCATTTTGTACACTGCGGGGGGTTCCATTTTTCTCTTAATGGGAGTTCCAGGTATGGGTTTATATGGTTCCAATGAACCAACATTAAATTTTGAAACATCAGCTAATCGATCGTATCCCGCGGCATTGGAAATAATATTCTATTTTGGCTTCTTTATTGCTTATGCTGTCAAATCACCGATTATACCCCTACATACATGGTTACCAGATACCCATGGAGAAGCACATTACAGTACATGTATGCTTCTAGCTGGAATTTTATTAAAAATGGGAGCATATGGATTGGTTCGGATCAATATGGAATTATTACCCCATGCTCATTCTATATTTTCTCCCTGGTTGATGATAGTCGGAACGATTCAAATAATCTATGCAGCTTCAACTTCTCCCGGTCAACGCAATTTAAAAAAGCGAATAGCCTATTCCTCCGTATCTCATATGGGTTTCACAATTATCGGAATTGCTTCCATAACTGATATGGGACTCAATGGAGCCATTTTACAAATCATTTCTCATGGATTTATTGGTGCTGCACTCTTTTTCTTGGCAGGAACGAGTTACGATAGAATACGTCTTGTTTATCTCGATGAAATGGGAGGAATAGCTACCCCAATGCCAAAAATATTTACCATGTTAAGTAGCTTCTCGATGGCTTCGCTTGCACTGCCAGGAATGAGTGGTTTTGTTGCAGAATTGGTAGTCTTTTTTGGAATAATTACCAGCCCAAAATACCTTTTAATGCCAAAAATACTAATTACTTTTGTAATGGCAATTGGAATGATATTAACTCCTATTTATTCATTATCTATGTTACGCCAGATGTTCTATGGATACAAACTATTCAATGTTACAAACTCCTACTTTGTGGATTCTGGACCGCGAGAACTATTTGTTTCGATCTGTATCTTTCTACCCGTAATAGGTATCGGTATTTATCCCGATTTCGTTCTCTCACTATCAGTTGAGAAGGTAGAAGCTATTCTATCTAATTACTTTCATAAATAGTTTTCATAAATAAGAAATAAAGTCAAATAATCCTGTGATTTACAAAATCGGTCGCTGTACACTGAAAAAAAAAAAATGAAGTGAATTGGAATTGTAATCAGATACATCTGGAGTTTTTGAGAACCATTTGAATTACTACTTGATTCAAATGGTTCTCAAAAACTCACACTAATTTTCGTTATATATTGGAGATTGATGTTCCCATGTATTCTTCAAGTCCCTTCTTCAATTCGCTGTTAATGTGAATGAACCATAACTATGTAGTCCTATTCCTAATAGATTGACCCCAAAATAGCATATCCAAATTATAAGAAATCCGATAGAAGCTACAATTGCCGAATTAACACCTTGCAAACTTTGATTTGTTCTAGTATGTAAATAAATCGCGAATATGGTCCAAGTAATAAATGCCCAAGTTTCCTTGGGGTCCCAATTCCAATAAGACCCCCATGCCTCATTAGCCCATACTGCTCCCGAAAGAATACCTATGGTTGAAAAGATAAACCCTAGACTAATGACACGATAACTCCAATGATCCAATCGCCGAGTCAATCGATACCTGTGATAATTTCTAAATGAAGGAAAAGAAGTGTTTTGTAAAACACTTCTTTTCTCATTCAAGTATTGGATCTCACCAAAGGAAAATGTCCCAATTAATAAATGATTGGTTTTAACAACAATATCTGTGTTTTTTCGAAATGTGATGACTAGAAAAGCTACTGATAATAACGCTCCACATAAAAGAGCTGCATAGCTCAATAACATCATACTTACGTGCATCATTAACCACTGGGATTGTAGGGCGGGTACTAATATTGCGGATTGATGCATTTCAGTTAAAAGACCTGAAGTGGCAAAGCCTTGGGTAAAAATAGCACTTGGCCCAGTTATTGCGCTTAAATTATTTTTATGGTTCCCCACTTTAGGAACCATATGAATAATGGAGAAACTCCATGAAAGGAACATTAATGATTCATATAAATCACTTAACGGGAAATGTCTCAAATAAATCCAACGAGTTATTAATAATCCTGTTATACAGAAAAAAGTAGCTATAATGCCTTTTTCTGATGAATCACATATTCCTACGATTTGATGGACTAATAAATCCATCAAATGAATCGTAATAACAATTGAAATGATCGAAAAAGATATGTGAGTTAATATATGTTCTAAAGTCGCAAATATCATAAAAAATTATTTTGTAAAAAAAAAAAGGGGGGGTGTGTGTTCCTCAATTATGGAATGGAAATAAGGAAAGGAATTGAATTCCTTATAAGATAGGATTTATCTTGCCCCTTTTAGGGGATGCCGCCACTCGGATTCGAACCGAGATGCTCTAGCACTGCTTCCTAAGAGCAGCGTGTCTACCGATTTCACCATGGCGGCTTGATCGAAATAATAATAGCCCATACTATGTTCAATCGTCGAGATTGATGGATTCAATCCAATCGATCTTAGGAAAGATTAGAATCGATGAATCAAAAAACTCGTTCAAATAAATATTTGAACGTTCAATAATACTTAACTTAGTATAGTGGTATGGTGTCAGTTTTAACAATCATTTTCACGGAGTATAAGTCCCCCTGGACCAGTTGGAACTAGAGGGTTATGTCCTCAGTCGAGGTATACAACTAAAAATTGTCCTTTTTTTTCTATCTCATTTTTTTTTTATGATTCATTTCTCATTTATCTCATTTCATGGATCCGACATAAAAATGAGATTTTTGTTATTGTGAAAGCGAATTGATGGGGAAAGTTACAATCCCCATCTCGCAAATTATAAAAATCTAATAGAATACCATTCTAGAATACTATAAGGAATGAAAAGTGAAACCTTTATCTTCTATCTAATGACTTCTTTTTTTTTTTTTCAAACAAAACAAAACGGAAATCAATCGTTTTTAGAACTCAATTAGACAGGCGAATTATTATTCTACATACCACAACATCCAGTTCTATCTCATATTGATGAGTTCCAAAATTCGTTAATGTAAAATGTAAATTATTCATCTTCTAAATCATCCAATTCATCGAGTCATGTCGATTCATTCAGATTATTCCGCGGCTTTATTACTTGTTTGTTGCACAAAAAAACTTTTTGAATGCCCGGTAGAAATAGATTTAGCTAAGGATAAAGCTTTTATCGCGGCCCAATATCCCTTTCTCTTCCAAATATTTTTGCGAATACGCTTTTTTGACATAGAAGTACGTTTCTTTGGAACTGCCATTTTAAAAGAAAGAGGTTTCTCATTTTTATAGTTGGATGTGAAAGACATGTATTGTATTGTTCAAAATAAATCGTTCTTTCTATCCATTATCTATATCTATTCCATAGTGGATACTTCCTTCATAACATAAAAAATACAGATATGTGCGCATCACATATAGTATAACTAGGGATGAAAAAAAAAAAAGGGTTCCAATTTATATCTCAGTCTATTTATATATCGTCATGTTACATTTAATAAATCAAATCAAAAAACTTAAGAACCCATACATTTTACCCTTACCTAATTTAAGAAAACAATAATATAAAATTTTTTCGATTAATTGATCAAACTCGAGAATGGAGTACCCATAATTTAAATTCAAATGAGATCATGTAGTTAATCTCTTAAACGATACATTACTTGATAAAGGTCATTTTAGTAATTTATTATTTCAGCTCTATGCGAAATGACGAGTATCGTAGGATTTTCCATAAAATATGTTTGTTTTATTTGACTAGAAGCCAATCAATCAGTTCCAGAATGAATTAGTCAATGACTCCAAATAAACTAACTAAAATAACTAGGTGTTATTTTATTAGGTCGAGTTATTGGTGGATCCTATAATTCATATCAGAATCAAGTACTATTTTGGTGTAATTCTTTTTCCTTATTACTATATGGATATAAATCACCGTAATAGTGGAATGATTGAAAATCTCATATTCTGTATCTCAATAAATATCTTAGTTAATCACTAGGTAGTCATTTTTAAGCAGTAACTTGGTTATTTGAACAATTGTAACTTCTTGATTTGAATTTTTCAAATATCTGGGAAAGAATCAGAATAATGAAGAATTCAAAATAATATTTGAGTTTTTATATCTTGATTTTTTTATTTATTTGATTATTGCTCTTTACAAAAAAGATAAGAGCTGGTGAATCGGAAAAATTAATAAGAATAAAAAAAAAAAGTTTGATTTGATTATGCAACCCATATATCAATATGCATGGATCATACCTTTCGTTCCACTTCCAGTTACTATGTCAATAGGATTGGGACTTCTGCTTGTTCCGACCGCAACAAAAAATCTTCGTCGTATGTGGGCTTTTCCCAGTGTTTCATTGCTAAGTATAGTTATGGTTTTTTCGGCCGATCTGTCTGTTCAACAAATAGATGGCAGTTCCATCTATCAATATCTATGGTCTTGGACCATCAATAATGATTTTTCCTTAGAGTTCGGACACTTGATCGACCCACTTACTTCTATTATGTCAATACTAATCACTACTGTCGGAATCATGGTTCTTATTTATAGTGACAAGTATATGTCTCATGATCAAGGATA
>NW_027518720.1:7500-10000 GCF_043159265.1 Tasmannia lanceolata
TTGGGCGCCTTGGACGATGTCTTGCGAAGACCATGGGCACAAGGCCATGGCATATGGTGAGGAAAGGACCACGGTTGCCAAGGTTAGGCACCGGAATGCTTGGCCTTGGCTTGCCCTAGCAGGGCATTGCTGGGTTGGGCTCCCTTGGCCTTTTGGGCGCCTTGGACGATGTCTTGCGAAGACCATGGGCACAAGGCCATGGCATATGGTGAGGAAAGGACCACGGTTGCCAAGGTTAGGCACCGGAATGCTTGGCCTTGGCTTGCCAAAGCAGGGCATTGCTGGGTTGGGCTCCCTTGGCCTTCCGGGCGCCTTGGACACTGTCTTGGGAAGACCATGGGCACAAGGCCATGGCATATGGTGGGGAATGGACCACGGTTGCCAAGGCTAGGCATATAGAGAGGAATCGCATTTTTGCCCGGATAGGCACCGGAATGCTTGGCCTTGGCTTGCCATAGCAGGGCATTGCTGGGTTGGGCTCCCTTGGCCTTCCGGGGGCCTTGGACGCTGTCTTGGGAAGACCATGGGCACAAGGCCATGGCATATAGTGAGGAATGGACCACGGTTGGCAAGGCTAGGCATATAGAGAGGAATGGACCACGGTTGCCAAGGTTGCGCAAGTTTTGGGCATTTTTTGCCCGGATATGCCCAAGTATGCCCCGATAGGCCCGTTACGCCCCGGTATGAACGCGTATGCCCGGATAGACTCGGTATGCCTTGGGATAAATGCGTATGCCCCGATAGGCTTGGTACGCCCCGATATGCGCACGTGTGCCCCAGTAGGGCTCGGTATGCCCCGGTATGTACGCGTGTGCCCCGATAGGCCCGGTATGCCCTGATAGGCCCGGTATGCCCCGATATGCACACGTGTGCCCCAATAGGGGTCGGTATGCCCCGGTAGGTACGCGTGTGCCCCGTAATGCACGTTTCGCAGATCTCCCCGCATGTCCCGCCCCTATATGTAATACTTACTTACTTACTTTCTTTCTTGCTTGCTTGCTTGCTTGCAATGGTTGGGAGTGCCCGGCATGCCCCGCTGCAGAGACCAAGGGCGCAATGACTTGGCACCGCGGATGCCGGGACTCCGGCACTTCCCGTGGCACTGATGGTTGGTTCCAAAGACAAAAGGCCGTGCAAGGCCACCGCACCGCGGATGATTTTGCTCGTGCTGGCGCCGTTGTGTGGCCAAAGAACATGCGCGAATGCTCGTGTCGGAAGGGTTGGTGTCCTGGCCCCGCGGGTGTCACGAATGCTCGGTTGCGAAGACCATGGGACCAGAGCCATGGCACGTCGGATGATGGCTCCAGCTGGCGCCCCGGCACTTTCTGTGGCATTGATGCTCGGTTTCAAAGACAAACGTGCGCAGGGCCAGGGGACCGCGGATGACTGCTCGTGCTGGCCCCGTTGGGCGGCATTGATGGTCGGTTGCAAAGAAAATGCGCGATTGCTCGTGTCGGGGCCTGGCAAGCCAAGGCCAAGCGAGCCATGGCAACGCGGATGATGGCTCCAGCTGGCGCCCCGGCACTTTCTGTGGCATTGATGCTCGGTTTCGAAGACAAACGTGCGCAGGGCCAGGGGACCGCGGAGGACTGCTCGTGCTGGCCCCGTTGGGCGGCATTGATGGTGTGTTGCAGAGAGCATGTGCGATTGCAAGTGTCGGCCGGGTTTGGGTTCCCTTGGGCTTTCGGGTGCCTTGGACGCTGTCTTGCGAAGACCATGGGCACAAGGCCCCGTCCTGGCCCCTTGTTCGATTCGCTCTCGTCTTGCGCTTGCTTCCAAGGTCCTCCATGACCTTCCCCATGGCCTTGCTAGATCCCCCCCATGACGCATGACCTCTGTCCGTTGATTGGTTTTGAGTGCACACCATGCCCGGCTTGGCACCGTGTTGTCGCGTGAGTGGCATTTGGATCGTGCATGCTGGTGGGCTACCTGCCAATGCGCACAAGCCTTGCACACTAGCCTTGCGCACGAGCCTTGCACAAAAGCCTTGGACACAAGCCTTGCGCACAAGCCATGCGCACAAGCCTTGGACGCTAGCCTTGCACACAAGCCATGCATACAAGCCTTGCTCACAAGCCTTGGGCACTGGCCCATCGCAGTAGCCTTGCACACAAGCCTTGCGCACTAGCTTTGGGCACGAGCCTTGCGCACTTGCCTTGGGCACTAGCCTTGCACACAACCCTTGGGAACTAGCCTTGCGCACCAGCCTTGCCCACAAGCCTTGCACACCAGCCTTGCACACTAGCCTTGCATACAAGCCTTGCACACTAGCCTTGCACACAGGCCATGCTCACTAGCCTTGGGCACTAGCCTTGCACACAGACCTTGGGCACTAGCCTTGCGCACTAGCCTTGCCCACGAGCCTTGCACACTAGCCTTGCACGCAGGCCTTGCACGCTAGGCATGCTTGGGCCAGCAGCTCCCGCATCAAGTCGGCGGGTGTAGGCACGGTTGGGCGCAGATCCCGCATCGCCTCGTCGCGTCTGGGCGCAAACCCGTC
>NW_027518720.1:30000-40000 GCF_043159265.1 Tasmannia lanceolata
AAGGCCATGGCATATGGTGAGGAAAGGACCACGGTTGCCAAGGTTAGGCACCGGAATGCTTGGCCTTGGCTTGCCAAAGCAGGGCATTGCTGGGTTGGGCTCCCTTGGCCTTCCGGGCGCCTTGGACACTGTCTTGGGAAGACCATGGGCACAAGGCCATGGCATATGGTGGGGAATGGACCACGGTTGCCAAGGCTAGGCATATAGAGAGGAATCGCATTTTTGCCCGGATAGGCACCGGAATGCTTGGCCTTGGCTTGCCATAGCAGGGCATTGCTGGGTTGGGCTCCCTTGGCCTTCCGGGGGCCTTGGACGCTGTCTTGGGAAGACCATGGGCACAAGGCCATGGCATATAGTGAGGAATGGACCACGGTTGGCAAGGCTAGGCATATAGAGAGGAATGGACCACGGTTGCCAAGGTTGCGCAAGTTTTGGGCATTTTTTGCCCGGATATGCCCAAGTATGCCCCGATAGGCCCGTTACGCCCCGGTATGAACGCGTATGCCCGGATAGACTCGGTATGCCTTGGGATACATGCGTATGCCCCGATAGGCTTGGTACGCCCCGATATGCGCACGTGTGCCCCAGTAGGGCTCGGTATGCCCCGGTATGTACGCGTGTGCCCCGATAGGCCCGGTATGCCCTGATAGGCCCGGTATGCCCCGATATGCACACGTGTGCCCCAATAGGGGTCGGTATGCCCCGGTAGGTACGCGTGTGCCCCGTAATGCACGTTTCGCAGATCTCCCCGCATGTCCCGCCCCTATATGTAATACTTACTTACTTACTTACTTTCTTTCTTGCTTGCTTGCTTGCTTGCAATGGTTGGGAGTGCCCGGCATGCCCCGCTGCAGAGACCAAGGGCGCAATGACTTGGCACCGCGGATGCCGGGACTCCGGCACTTCCCGTGGCACTGATGGTTGGTTCCAAAGACAAAAGGCCGTGCAAGGCCACCGCACCGCGGATGATTTTGCTCGTGCTGGCGCCGTTGTGTGGCCAAAGAACATGCGCGAATGCTCGTGTCGGAAGGGTTGGTGTCCTGGCCCCGCGGGTGTCACGAATGCTCGGTTGCGAAGACCATGGGACCAGAGCCATGGCACGTCGGATGATGGCTCCAGCTGGCGCCCCGGCACTTTCTGTGGCATTGATGCTCGGTTTCAAAGACAAACGTGCGCAGTGCCAGGGGACCGCGGATGACTGCTCGTGCTGGCCCCGTTGGGCGGCATTGATGGTCGGTTGCAAAGAAAATGCGCGATTGCTCGTGTCGGGGCCCGGCAAGCCAAGGCCAAGCGAGCCATGGCACGTCGGATGATGGCTCCAGCTGGCGCCCCGGCACTTTCTGTGGCATTGATGCTCGGTTTCAAAGACAAACGTGCGCAGGGCCAGGGGACCGCGGATGACTGCTCGTGCTGGCCCCGTTGGGCGGCATTGATGGTCGGTTGCAAAGAAAATGCGCGATTGCTCGTGTCGGGGCCTGGCAAGCCAAGGCCAAGCGAGCCATGGCAACGCGGATGATGGCTCGCTAGTGCTGGCGCCGTGCACAGTGGCCTCGCACACTCGCCCTGCACGCTTCCCTTGCACGCAGCCTTGCACACTAGCCTCGCATGCGAGCCTTGCACCCTAGCCATGCAAACTAGCCTTGCACGGTAGCCATGCACACAAGCCGTGCACATTAGCCATGCGCACAAGCCCCGCACACTAGCCTTGCGCACAACCCTTGCACACAAGCCATGCACTCGAGCAATGCACACAAGCCTTGCACTCAAGCAATGCACACAAGCCCTGGACACTAGCCTTGCACACGGGCCTGGCACACAAGCCTTGGGCACTAGCCTTGCGCACTAGCGTTCCACATGAGCCTTGCACACTAGCCTTGGACACTAGCCTTGCACACAGGCCTTGCACACTAGGCATGCTTGGGCGAGCTGATCCCGCATCAAGTCGACGGGTCTAGGCATTCTTGGGCGCAGATCCCGCATCGTCTCGTCGCGTCTGGGCGCAAACACGTCGCGTCTCGTTGCGTCTTCAGAAGTCGTCGCTAACAGCACCTTTGGTTGCCACTGGTGGTTAGGCTGGTTGGTTGCGCAAACCCTATAGGAGGGTGGCATGCTGGTGGGCGTTTTTGCCCGGATAGGCACTAGAATGTGCAGATTTTGGGCGTTTTTGCCTGGATAGGCTAAGGAATGGGCATGCTTTGGGCGTTTTTGCCCGGATAGGCACCGGAATGCTTGGCCTTGGCTTGTCCTAGCAAGGCATTGCTGGGTTGGGCTCCCTTGGCCTTTTGGGCGCCTTGGACGATGTCTTGCGAAGACCATGGGCACAAGGCCATGGCATATGGTGAGGAAAGGACCACGGTTGCCAAGGTTAGGCACCGGAATGCTTGGCCTTGGCTTGCCAAAGCAGGGCATTGCTGGGTTGGGCTCCCTTGGCCTTCCGGGCGCCTTGGACACTGTCTTGGGAAGACCATGGGCACAAGGCCATGGCATATGGTGGGGAATGGACCACGGTTGCCAAGGCTAGGCATATAGAGAGGAATTGCATTTTTGCCCGGATAGGCACCGGAATGCTTGGCCTTGGCTTGCCATAGCAGGGCATTGCTGGGTTGGGCTCCCTTGGCCTTCCGGGGGCCTTGGACGCTGTCTTGGGAAGACCATGGGCACAAGGCCATGGCATATAGTGAGGAATGGACCACGGTTGGCAAGGCTAGGCATATAGAGAGGAATGGACCACGGTTGCCAAGGTTGCGCAAGTTTTGGGCATTTTTTGCCCGGATATGCCCAAGTATGCCCCGATAGGCCCGTTACGCCCCGGTATGAACGCGTATGCCCGGATTGACTCGGTATGCCTTGGGATACATGCGTATGCCCCGATAGGCTTGGTACGCCCCGATATGCGCACGTGTGCCCCAGTAGGGCTCGGTATGCCCCGGTATGTACGCGTGTGCCCCGATAGGCCCGGTATGCCCCGATATGCACACGTGTGCCCCAATAGGGGTCGGTATGCCCCGGTAGGTACGCGTGTGCCCCGTAATGCACGTTTCGCAGATCTCCCCGCATGTCCCGCCCCTATATGTAATACTTACTTACTTACTTACTTTCTTTCTTGCTTGCTTGCTTGCTTGCAATGGTTGGGAGTGCCCGGCATGCCCCGCTGCAGAGACCAAGGGCGCAATGACTTGGCACCGCGGATGCCGGGACTCCGGCACTTCCCGTGGCACTGATGGTTGGTTCCAAAGACAAAAGGCCGTGCAAGGCCACCGCACCGCGGATGATTTTGCTCGTGCTGGCGCCGTTGTGTGGCCAAAGAACATGCGCGAATGCTCGTGTCGGAAGGGTTGGTGTCCTGGCCCCGCGGGTGTCACGAATGCTCGGTTGCGAAGACCATGGGACCAGAGCCATGGCACGTCGGATGATGGCTCCAGCTGGCGCCCCGGCACTTTCTGTGGCATTGATGCTCGGTTTCAAAGACAAACGTGCGCAGGGCCAGGGGACCGCGGATGACTGCTCGTGCTGGCCCCGTTGGGCGGCATTGATGGTCGGTTGCAAAGAAAATGCGCGATTGCTCGTGTCGGGGCCTGGCAAGCCAAGGCCAAGCGAGCCATGGCAACGCGGATGATGGCTCCAGCTGGCGCCCCGGCACTTTCTGTGGCATTGATGCTCGGTTTCGAAGACAAACGTGCGCAGGGCCAGGGGACCGCGGAGGACTGCTCGTGCTGGCCCCGTTGGGCGGCATTGATGGTGTGTTGCAGAGAGCATGTGCGATTGCAAGTGTCGGCCGGGTTTGGGTTCCCTTGGGCTTTCGGGTGCCTTGGACGCTGTCTTGCGAAGACCATGGGCACAAGGCCCCGTCCTGGCCCCTTGTTCGATTCGCTCTCGTCTTGCGCTTGCTTCCAAGGTCCTCCATGACCTTCCCCATGGCCTTGCTAGATCCCCCCCATGACGCATGACCTCTGTCCGTTGATTGGTTTTGAGTGCACACCATGCCCGGCTTGGCACCGTGTTGTCGCGTGAGTGGCATTTGGATCGTGCATGCTGGTGGGCTACCTGCCAATGCGCACAAGCCTTGCACACTAGCCTTGCGCACGAGCCTTGCACAAAAGCCTTGGACACAAGCCTTGCGCACAAGCCATGCGCACAAGCCTTGGACGCTAGCCTTGCACACAAGCCATGCATACAAGCCTTGCTCACAAGCCTTGGGCACTGGCCCATCGCAGTAGCCTTGCACACAAGCCTTGCGCACTAGCTTTGGGCACGAGCCTTGCGCACTTGCCTTGGGCACTAGCCTTGCACACAACCCTTGGGAACTAGCCTTGCGCACCAGCCTTGCCCACAAGCCTTGCACACCAGCCTTGCACACTAGCCTTGCATACAAGCCTTGCACACTAGCCTTGCACACAGGCCATGCTCACTAGCCTTGGGCACTAGCCTTGCACACAGACCTTGGGCACTAGCCTTGCGCACTAGCCTTGCCCACGAGCCTTGCACACTAGCCTTGCACGCAGGCCTTGCACGCTAGGCATGCTTGGGCCAGCAGCTCCCGCATCAAGTCGGCGGGTGTAGGCACGGTTGGGCGCAAATCCCGCATCGCCTCGTCGCGTCTGGGCGCAAACCCGTCGCGTCTCGTTGCGTCTTCAGAAGTCGTCGCTAACAGCACCTTTGGTTGCCACTAGTACGAGAGGAACCGTTGATTCACACAATTGGTCATCGCGCTTGGTTGAAAAGCCAGTGGCGCGAAGCTACCGTGTGTCGGATTATGACTGAACGCCTCTAAGTCAGAATCCAAGCTAAAGAAGTGGCGCCTGTGCCCGCCGTTTGTTTGCTGACCCGTAGTAGGGGCCTTTCGGCCCCCATGGGCCTGTGTCGTTGGTGAAGCCTCCGCGGCGGATGAGCCGTGGTGGGCCGCCTTGAAGCGTAATTCCTATCGAACGGCGGGCAGAATCCTTTGCAGACGACTTAAATACGCGACAGGGTATTGTAAGTGGCAGAGTGGCCTTGCTGCCACGATCCACTGAGATTCAGCCCTACGTCGCATCGATTCGTCCCTCCCTCAACATAATCCCGCCCCTTCTGCAAACTTGAAAATGTGACTCGGAGGCTAGAAGTCCAACCTGGATGTGCCGTTAGCTACGCTTCGCTACTCTCCTCCGTGTAATATGCACGGCGTTGCTTGGCTTGATACGCTTGGGCCTGCTCGGTCTTGGCTTGCCGGATGCCCCCCCCCCCCCCCTTGGCCGTTCACAGCTTGCCTAGGCTCGGGCAATGTTGGCAAGGCCTCACTAGTTTCCTCCCACCAATATGCACGGGTTCGCCTGGCCTGATAGGCCCGGACCGGCTCGGCCTTGGCATGCCATGGCTTCCCAGATGCCCTCCCCAACCCCCAACACAAACGCACACACAAGCCACGGCACCGCGGAGGATGCCTCGCTCGTGTTGGCTCCCCGGGGGGCACCGTCAATGCACACTGGCCTCGCACACTGGTCTTGGCTTGCCATGGCAATGATATGGCCGGTTGCAAAGACAAACGGGCAAGAGGCAAGGGCACCGCTGATGATTGCTCGTGCTGGCCCCGTTGGGCGGCATTGATGGCCGGTTGCAAAGAAAATGCGCGATTGCTCGTGTCCGGGCCTAGCAAGCCAAGACCAAGCGAGCCATGGCAACGCAGATGATGGCTCGCTAGTGCTGGCGCCGTGCACAGCGGCCTCGCACACTCGCCCTGCACGCTTCCCTTGCACGCAGCCTCGCACACTAGCCATGCTCCGCTAGCCATGCACACCAGCCTTGCGCACAACCGCTGCACCCAAGCCATGCACTGAAGCAATGCACACAAGCCTTGCACACAAGCCTTGCACTCAAGCAATGCACACAAGCCTTGCACACTAGCCTTGCACACTAGCCTTGCACACAAGCCATGCGTTCAAGCCTTGGGCACTGGCCCTGCACACAAGCCTTGGGCACTAGCCTTGGACACTAGCCTTGCACACAGTCCTTGCACACTAGGCATGCTTGGGCGAGCTGATCCCGCATCAAGTCGACGGGTCTAGGCATTCTTGGGCGCAGATCCCGCATCGTCTCGTCGCGTCTGGGCGCAAACACGTCGCGTCTCGTTGCGTCTTCAGAAGTCGTCGCTAACAGCACCTTTGGTTGCCACTGGTGGTTAGGCTGGTTGGTTGCGCAAACCCTATAGGAGGGTGGCATGCTGGTGGGCGTTTTTGCCCGGATAGGCACTAGAATGTGCAGATTTTGGGCGTTTTTGCCTGGATAGGCTAAGGAATGGGCATGCTTTGGGCGTTTTTGCCCGGATAGGCACCGGAATGCTTGGCCTTGGCTTGTCCTAGCAAGGCATTGCTGGGTTGGGCTCCCTTGGCCTTTTGGGCGCCTTGGACGATGTCTTGCGAAGACCATGGGCACAAGGCCATGGCATATGGTGAGGAAAGGACCACGGTTGCCAAGGTTAGGCACCGGAATGCTTGGCCTTGGCTTGCCCTAGCAGGGCATTGCTGGGTTGGGCTCCCTTGGCCTTTTGGGCGCCTTGGACGATGTCTTGCGAAGACCATGGGCACAAGGCCATGGCATATGGTGAGGAAAGGACCACGGTTGCCAAGGTTAGGCACCGGAATGCTTGGCCTTGGCTTGCCAAAGCAGGGCATTGCTGGGTTGGGCTCCCTTGGCCTTCCGGGCGCCTTGGACACTGTCTTGGGAAGACCATGGGCACAAGGCCATGGCATATGGTGGGGAATGGACCACGGTTGCCAAGGCTAGGCATATAGAGAGGAATCGCATTTTTGCCCGGATAGGCACCGGAATGCTTGGCCTTGGCTTGCCATAGCAGGGCATTGCTGGGTTGGGCTCCCTTGGCCTTCCGGGGGCCTTGGACGCTGTCTTGGGAAGACCATGGGCACAAGGCCATGGCATATAGTGAGGAATGGACCACGGTTGGCAAGGCTAGGCATATAGAGAGGAATGGACCACGGTTGCCAAGGTTGCGCAAGTTTTGGGCATTTTTTGCCCGGATATGCCCAAGTATGCCCCGATAGGCCCGTTACGCCCCGGTATGAACGCGTATGCCCGGATAGACTCGGTATGCCTTGGGATACATGCGTATGCCCCGATAGGCTTGGTACGCCCCGATATGCGCACGTGTGCCCCAGTAGGGCTCGGTATGCCCCGGTATGTACGCGTGTGCCCCGATAGGCCCGGTATGCCCTGATAGGCCCGGTATGCCCCGATATGCACACGTGTGCCCCAATAGGGGTCGGTATGCCCCGGTAGGTACGCGTGTGCCCCGTAATGCACGTTTCGCAGATCTCCCCGCATGTCCCGCCCCTATATGTAATACTTACTTACTTACTTACTTTCTTTCTTGCTTGCTTGCTTGCTTGCAATGGTTGGGAGTGCCCGGCATGCCCCGCTGCAGAGACCAAGGGCGCAATGACTTGGCACCGCGGATGCCGGGACTCCGGCACTTCCCGTGGCACTGATGGTTGGTTCCAAAGACAAAAGGCCGTGCAAGGCCACCGCACCGCGGATGATTTTGCTCGTGCTGGCGCCGTTGTGTGGCCAAAGAACATGCGCGAATGCTCGTGTCGGAAGGGTTGGTGTCCTGGCCCCGCGGGTGTCACGAATGCTCGGTTGCGAAGACCATGGGACCAGAGCCATGGCACGTCGGATGATGGCTCCAGCTGGCGCCCCGGCACTTTCTGTGGCATTGATGCTCGGTTTCAAAGACAAACGTGCGCAGTGCCAGGGGACCGCGGATGACTGCTCGTGCTGGCCCCGTTGGGCGGCATTGATGGTCGGTTGCAAAGAAAATGCGCGATTGCTCGTGTCGGGGCCCGGCAAGCCAAGGCCAAGCGAGCCATGGCACGTCGGATGATGGCTCCAGCTGGCGCCCCGGCACTTTCTGTGGCATTGATGCTCGGTTTCAAAGACAAACGTGCGCAGGGCCAGGGGACCGCGGATGACTGCTCGTGCTGGCCCCGTTGGGCGGCATTGATGGTCGGTTGCAAAGAAAATGCGCGATTGCTCGTGTCGGGGCCTGGCAAGCCAAGGCCAAGCGAGCCATGGCAACGCGGATGATGGCTCGCTAGTGCTGGCGCCGTGCACAGTGGCCTCGCACACTCGCCCTGCACGCTTCCCTTGCACGCAGCCTTGCACACTAGCCTCGCATGCGAGCCTTGCACCCTAGCCATGCAAACTAGCCTTGCACGGTAGCCATGCACACAAGCCGTGCACATTAGCCATGCGCACAAGCCCCGCACACTAGCCTTGCGCACAACCCTTGCACACAAGCCATGCACTCGAGCAATGCACACAAGCCTTGCACTCAAGCAATGCACACAAGCCCTGGACACTAGCCTTGCACACGGGCCTGGCACACAAGCCTTGGGCACTAGCCTTGCGCACTAGCGTTCCACATGAGCCTTGCACACTAGCCTTGGACACTAGCCTTGCACACAGGCCTTGCACACTAGGCATGCTTGGGCGAGCTGATCCCGCATCAAGTCGACGGGTCTAGGCATTCTTGGGCGCAGATCCCGCATCGTCTCGTCGCGTCTGGGCGCAAACACGTCGCGTCTCGTTGCGTCTTCAGAAGTCGTCGCTAACAGCACCTTTGGTTGCCACTGGTGGTTAGGCTGGTTGGTTGCGCAAACCCTATAGGAGGGTGGCATGCTGGTGGGCGTTTTTGCCCGGATAGGCACTAGAATGTGCAGATTTTGGGCGTTTTTGCCTGGATAGGCTAAGGAATGGGCATGCTTTGGGCGTTTTTGCCCGGATAGGCACCGGAATGCTTGGCCTTGGCTTGTCCTAGCAAGGCATTGCTGGGTTGGGCTCCCTTGGCCTTTTGGGCGCCTTGGACGATGTCTTGCGAAGACCATGGGCACAAGGCCATGGCATATGGTGAG
The DNA here is from genome assembly GCF_043159265.1 of Tasmannia lanceolata. Classification (NCBI taxonomy): domain Eukaryota; kingdom Viridiplantae; phylum Streptophyta; class Magnoliopsida; order Canellales; family Winteraceae; genus Tasmannia; species Tasmannia lanceolata. The sequence continues at coordinate 38,904 of NW_027518720.1, forward strand.
GAAAGGACCACGGTTGCCAAGGTTAGGCACCGGAATGCTTGGCCTTGGCTTGCCAAAGCAGGGCATTGCTGGGTTGGGCTCCCTTGGCCTTCCGGGCGCCTTGGACACTGTCTTGGGAAGACCATGGGCACAAGGCCATGGCATATGGTGGGGAATGGACCACGGTTGCCAAGGCTAGGCATATAGAGAGGAATTGCATTTTTGCCCGGATAGGCACCGGAATGCTTGGCCTTGGCTTGCCATAGCAGGGCATTGCTGGGTTGGGCTCCCTTGGCCTTCCGGGGGCCTTGGACGCTGTCTTGGGAAGACCATGGGCACAAGGCCATGGCATATAGTGAGGAATGGACCACGGTTGGCAAGGCTAGGCATATAGAGAGGAATGGACCACGGTTGCCAAGGTTGCGCAAGTTTTGGGCATTTTTTGCCCGGATATGCCCAAGTATGCCCCGATAGGCCCGTTACGCCCCGGTATGAACGCGTATGCCCGGATTGACTCGGTATGCCTTGGGATACATGCGTATGCCCCGATAGGCTTGGTACGCCCCGATATGCGCACGTGTGCCCCAGTAGGGCTCGGTATGCCCCGGTATGTACGCGTGTGCCCCGATAGGCCCGGTATGCCCCGATATGCACACGTGTGCCCCAATAGGGGTCGGTATGCCCCGGTAGGTACGCGTGTGCCCCGTAATGCACGTTTCGCAGATCTCCCCGCATGTCCCGCCCCTATATGTAATACTTACTTACTTACTTACTTTCTTTCTTGCTTGCTTGCTTGCTTGCAATGGTTGGGAGTGCCCGGCATGCCCCGCTGCAGAGACCAAGGGCGCAATGACTTGGCACCGCGGATGCCGGGACTCCGGCACTTCCCGTGGCACTGATGGTTGGTTCCAAAGACAAAAGGCCGTGCAAGGCCACCGCACCGCGGATGATTTTGCTCGTGCTGGCGCCGTTGTGTGGCCAAAGAACATGCGCGAATGCTCGTGTCGGAAGGGTTGGTGTCCTGGCCCCGCGGGTGTCACGAATGCTCGGTTGCGAAGACCATGGGACCAGAGCCATGGCACGTCGGATGATGGCTCCAGCTGGCGCCCCGGCACTTT
>NW_027518720.1:50000-52500 GCF_043159265.1 Tasmannia lanceolata
TTGCGAAGACCATGGGCACAAGGCCATGGCATATGGTGAGGAAAGGACCACGGTTGCCAAGGTTAGGCACCGGAATGCTTGGCCTTGGCTTGCCAAAGCAGGGCATTGCTGGGTTGGGCTCCCTTGGCCTTCCGGGCGCCTTGGACACTGTCTTGGGAAGACCATGGGCACAAGGCCATGGCATATGGTGGGGAATGGACCACGGTTGCCAAGGCTAGGCATATAGAGAGGAATCGCATTTTTGCCCGGATAGGCACCGGAATGCTTGGCCTTGGCTTGCCATAGCAGGGCATTGCTGGGTTGGGCTCCCTTGGCCTTCCGGGGGCCTTGGACGCTGTCTTGGGAAGACCATGGGCACAAGGCCATGGCATATAGTGAGGAATGGACCACGGTTGGCAAGGCTAGGCATATAGAGAGGAATGGACCACGGTTGCCAAGGTTGCGCAAGTTTTGGGCATTTTTTGCCCGGATATGCCCAAGTATGCCCCGATAGGCCCGTTACGCCCCGGTATGAACGCGTATGCCCGGATTGACTCGGTATGCCTTGGGATACATGCGTATGCCCCGATAGGCTTGGTACGCCCCGATATGCGCACGTGTGCCCCAGTAGGGCTCGGTATGCCCCGGTATGTACGCGTGTGCCCCGATAGGCCCGGTATGCCCCGATATGCACACGTGTGCCCCAATAGGGGTCGGTATGCCCCGGTAGGTACGCGTGTGCCCCGTAATGCACGTTTCGCAGATCTCCCCGCATGTCCCGCCCCTATATGTAATACTTACTTACTTACTTACTTTCTTTCTTGCTTGCTTGCTTGCTTGCAATGGTTGGGAGTGCCCGGCATGCCCCGCTGCAGAGACCAAGGGCGCAATGACTTGGCACCGCGGATGCCGGGACTCCGGCACTTCCCGTGGCACTGATGGTTGGTTCCAAAGACAAAAGGCCGTGCAAGGCCACCGCACCGCGGATGATTTTGCTCGTGCTGGCGCCGTTGTGTGGCCAAAGAACATGCGCGAATGCTCGTGTCGGAAGGGTTGGTGTCCTGGCCCCGCGGGTGTCACGAATGCTCGGTTGCGAAGACCATGGGACCAGAGCCATGGCACGTCGGATGATGGCTCCAGCTGGCGCCCCGGCACTTTCTGTGGCATTGATGCTCGGTTTCAAAGACAAACGTGCGCAGGGCCAGGGGACCGCGGATGACTGCTCGTGCTGGCCCCGTTGGGCGGCATTGATGGTCGGTTGCAAAGAAAATGCGCGATTGCTCGTGTCGGGGCCTGGCAAGCCAAGGCCAAGCGAGCCATGGCAACGCGGATGATGGCTCCAGCTGGCGCCCCGGCACTTTCTGTGGCATTGATGCTCGGTTTCGAAGACAAACGTGCGCAGGGCCAGGGGACCGCGGAGGACTGCTCGTGCTGGCCCCGTTGGGCGGCATTGATGGTGTGTTGCAGAGAGCATGTGCGATTGCAAGTGTCGGCCGGGTTTGGGTTCCCTTGGGCTTTCGGGTGCCTTGGACGCTGTCTTGCGAAGACCATGGGCACAAGGCCCCGTCCTGGCCCCTTGTTCGATTCGCTCTCGTCTTGCGCTTGCTTCCAAGGTCCTCCATGACCTTCCCCATGGCCTTGCTAGATCCCCCCCATGACGCATGACCTCTGTCCGTTGATTGGTTTTGAGTGCACACCATGCCCGGCTTGGCACCGTGTTGTCGCGTGAGTGGCATTTGGATCGTGCATGCTGGTGGGCTACCTGCCAATGCGCACAAGCCTTGCACACTAGCCTTGCGCACGAGCCTTGCACAAAAGCCTTGGACACAAGCCTTGCGCACAAGCCATGCGCACAAGCCTTGGACGCTAGCCTTGCACACAAGCCATGCATACAAGCCTTGCTCACAAGCCTTGGGCACTGGCCCATCGCAGTAGCCTTGCACACAAGCCTTGCGCACTAGCTTTGGGCACGAGCCTTGCGCACTTGCCTTGGGCACTAGCCTTGCACACAACCCTTGGGAACTAGCCTTGCGCACCAGCCTTGCCCACAAGCCTTGCACACCAGCCTTGCACACTAGCCTTGCATACAAGCCTTGCACACTAGCCTTGCACACAGGCCATGCTCACTAGCCTTGGGCACTAGCCTTGCACACAGACCTTGGGCACTAGCCTTGCGCACTAGCCTTGCCCACGAGCCTTGCACACTAGCCTTGCACGCAGGCCTTGCACGCTAGGCATGCTTGGGCCAGCAGCTCCCGCATCAAGTCGGCGGGTGTAGGCACGGTTGGGCGCAGATCCCGCATCGCCTCGTCGCGTCTGGGCGCAAACCCGTCGCGTCTCGTTGCGTCTTCAGAAGTCGTCGCTAACAGCACCTTTGGTTGCCACTGGTGGTTAGGCGGGTTGGTTGCGCAAACCCTATAGGAGGGTGGCATGCTGCGGGGCGCTGGAATGCGCAGGCTTAGGGCGTTTTTGCCCGGATAGGCACTGGAATGTGCTGGTTTTGGGCGTTTTTGCCTGGATA
>NW_027518720.1:62500-65000 GCF_043159265.1 Tasmannia lanceolata
TGATGCTCGGTTTCAAAGACAAACGTGCGCAGGGCCAGGGGACCGCGGATGACTGCTCGTGCTGGCCCCGTTGGGCGGCATTGATGGTCGGTTGCAAAGAAAATGCGCGATTGCTCGTGTCGGGGCCTGGCAAGCCAAGGCCAAGCGAGCCATGGCAACGCGGATGATGGCTCGCTAGTGCTGGCGCCGTGCACAGTGGCCTCGCACACTCGCCCTGCACGCTTCCCTTGCACGCAGCCTTGCACACTAGCCTCGCATGCGAGCCTTGCACCCTAGCCATGCAAACTAGCCTTGCACGGTAGCCATGCACACAAGCCGTGCACATTAGCCATGCGCACAAGCCCCGCACACTAGCCTTGCGCACAACCCTTGCACACAAGCCATGCACTCGAGCAATGCACACAAGCCTTGCACTCAAGCAATGCACACAAGCCCTGGACACTAGCCTTGCACACGGGCCTGGCACACAAGCCTTGGGCACTAGCCTTGCGCACTAGCGTTCCACATGAGCCTTGCACACTAGCCTTGGACACTAGCCTTGCACACAGGCCTTGCACACTAGGCATGCTTGGGCGAGCTGATCCCGCATCAAGTCGACGGGTCTAGGCATTCTTGGGCGCAGATCCCGCATCGTCTCGTCGCGTCTGGGCGCAAACACGTCGCGTCTCGTTGCGTCTTCAGAAGTCGTCGCTAACAGCACCTTTGGTTGCCACTGGTGGTTAGGCTGGTTGGTTGCGCAAACCCTATAGGAGGGTGGCATGCTGGTGGGCGTTTTTGCCCGGATAGGCACTAGAATGTGCAGATTTTGGGCGTTTTTGCCTGGATAGGCTAAGGAATGGGCATGCTTTGGGCGTTTTTGCCCGGATAGGCACCGGAATGCTTGGCCTTGGCTTGTCCTAGCAAGGCATTGCTGGGTTGGGCTCCCTTGGCCTTTTGGGCGCCTTGGACGATGTCTTGCGAAGACCATGGGCACAAGGCCATGGCATATGGTGAGGAAAGGACCACGGTTGCCAAGGTTAGGCACCGGAATGCTTGGCCTTGGCTTGCCAAAGCAGGGCATTGCTGGGTTGGGCTCCCTTGGCCTTCCGGGCGCCTTGGACACTGTCTTGGGAAGACCATGGGCACAAGGCCATGGCATATGGTGGGGAATGGACCACGGTTGCCAAGGCTAGGCATATAGAGAGGAATTGCATTTTTGCCCGGATAGGCACCGGAATGCTTGGCCTTGGCTTGCCATAGCAGGGCATTGCTGGGTTGGGCTCCCTTGGCCTTCCGGGGGCCTTGGACGCTGTCTTGGGAAGACCATGGGCACAAGGCCATGGCATATAGTGAGGAATGGACCACGGTTGGCAAGGCTAGGCATATAGAGAGGAATGGACCACGGTTGCCAAGGTTGCGCAAGTTTTGGGCATTTTTTGCCCGGATATGCCCAAGTATGCCCCGATAGGCCCGTTACGCCCCGGTATGAACGCGTATGCCCGGATTGACTCGGTATGCCTTGGGATACATGCGTATGCCCCGATAGGCTTGGTACGCCCCGATATGCGCACGTGTGCCCCAGTAGGGCTCGGTATGCCCCGGTATGTACGCGTGTGCCCCGATAGGCCCGGTATGCCCCGATATGCACACGTGTGCCCCAATAGGGGTCGGTATGCCCCGGTAGGTACGCGTGTGCCCCGTAATGCACGTTTCGCAGATCTCCCCGCATGTCCCGCCCCTATATGTAATACTTACTTACTTACTTACTTTCTTTCTTGCTTGCTTGCTTGCTTGCAATGGTTGGGAGTGCCCGGCATGCCCCGCTGCAGAGACCAAGGGCGCAATGACTTGGCACCGCGGATGCCGGGACTCCGGCACTTCCCGTGGCACTGATGGTTGGTTCCAAAGACAAAAGGCCGTGCAAGGCCACCGCACCGCGGATGATTTTGCTCGTGCTGGCGCCGTTGTGTGGCCAAAGAACATGCGCGAATGCTCGTGTCGGAAGGGTTGGTGTCCTGGCCCCGCGGGTGTCACGAATGCTCGGTTGCGAAGACCATGGGACCAGAGCCATGGCACGTCGGATGATGGCTCCAGCTGGCGCCCCGGCACTTTCTGTGGCATTGATGCTCGGTTTCAAAGACAAACGTGCGCAGGGCCAGGGGACCGCGGATGACTGCTCGTGCTGGCCCCGTTGGGCGGCATTGATGGTCGGTTGCAAAGAAAATGCGCGATTGCTCGTGTCGGGGCCTGGCAAGCCAAGGCCAAGCGAGCCATGGCAACGCGGATGATGGCTCCAGCTGGCGCCCCGGCACTTTCTGTGGCATTGATGCTCGGTTTCGAAGACAAACGTGCGCAGGGCCAGGGGACCGCGGAGGACTGCTCGTGCTGGCCCCGTTGGGCGGCATTGATGGTGTGTTGCAGAGAGCATGTGCGATTGCAAGTGTCGGCCGGGTTTGGGTTCCCTTGGGCTTTCGGGTGCCTTGGACGCTGTCTTGCGAAGACCATGGGCACAAGGCCCCGT
>NW_027518720.1:75000-77500 GCF_043159265.1 Tasmannia lanceolata
CTAGGCATATAGAGAGGAATGGACCACGGTTGCCAAGGTTGCGCAAGTTTTGGGCATTTTTTGCCCGGATATGCCCAAGTATGCCCCGATAGGCCCGTTACGCCCCGGTATGAACGCGTATGCCCGGATAGACTCGGTATGCCTTGGGATACATGCGTATGCCCCGATAGGCTTGGTACGCCCCGATATGCGCACGTGTGCCCCAGTAGGGCTCGGTATGCCCCGGTATGTACGCGTGTGCCCCGATAGGCCCGGTATGCCCTGATAGGCCCGGTATGCCCCGATATGCACACGTGTGCCCCAATAGGGGTCGGTATGCCCCGGTAGGTACGCGTGTGCCCCGTAATGCACGTTTCGCAGATCTCCCCGCATGTCCCGCCCCTATATGTAATACTTACTTACTTACTTACTTACTTTCTTGCTTGCTTGCTTGCTTGCAATGGTTGGGAGTGCCCGGCATGCCCCGCTGCAGAGACCAAGGGCGCAATGACTTGGCACCGCGGATGCCGGGACTCCGGCACTTCCCGTGGCACTGATGGTTGGTTCCAAAGACAAAAGGCCGTGCAAGGCCACCGCACCGCGGATGATTTTGCTCGTGCTGGCGCCGTTGTGTGGCCAAAGAACATGCGCGAATGCTCGTGTCGGAAGGGTTGGTGTCCTGGCCCCGCGGGTGTCACGAATGCTCGGTTGCGAAGACCATGGGACCAGAGCCATGGCACGTCGGATGATGGCTCCAGCTGGCGCCCCGGCACTTTCTGTGGCATTGATGCTCGGTTTCAAAGACAAACGTGCGCAGTGCCAGGGGACCGCGGATGACTGCTCGTGCTGGCCCCGTTGGGCGGCATTGATGGTCGGTTGCAAAGAAAATGCGCGATTGCTCGTGTCGGGGCCCGGCAAGCCAAGGCCAAGCGAGCCATGGCACGTCGGATGATGGCTCCAGCTGGCGCCCCGGCACTTTCTGTGGCATTGATGCTCGGTTTCAAAGACAAACGTGCGCAGGGCCAGGGGACCGCGGATGACTGCTCGTGCTGGCCCCGTTGGGCGGCATTGATGGTCGGTTGCAAAGAAAATGCGCGATTGCTCGTGTCGGGGCCTGGCAAGCCAAGGCCAAGCGAGCCATGGCAACGCGGATGATGGCTCGCTAGTGCTGGCGCCGTGCACAGTGGCCTCGCACACTCGCCCTGCACGCTTCCCTTGCACGCAGCCTTGCACACTAGCCTCGCATGCGAGCCTTGCACCCTAGCCATGCAAACTAGCCTTGCACGGTAGCCATGCACACAAGCCGTGCACATTAGCCATGCGCACAAGCCCCGCACACTAGCCTTGCGCACAACCCTTGCACACAAGCCATGCACTCGAGCAATGCACACAAGCCTTGCACTCAAGCAATGCACACAAGCCCTGGACACTAGCCTTGCACACGGGCCTGGCACACAAGCCTTGGGCACTAGCCTTGCGCACTAGCGTTCCACATGAGCCTTGCACACTAGCCTTGGACACTAGCCTTGCACACAGGCCTTGCACACTAGGCATGCTTGGGCGAGCTGATCCCGCATCAAGTCGACGGGTCTAGGCATTCTTGGGCGCAGATCCCGCATCGTCTCGTCGCGTCTGGGCGCAAACACGTCGCGTCTCGTTGCGTCTTCAGAAGTCGTCGCTAACAGCACCTTTGGTTGCCACTGGTGGTTAGGCTGGTTGGTTGCGCAAACCCTATAGGAGGGTGGCATGCTGGTGGGCGTTTTTGCCCGGATAGGCACTAGAATGTGCAGATTTTGGGCGTTTTTGCCTGGATAGGCTAAGGAATGGGCATGCTTTGGGCGTTTTTGCCCGGATAGGCACCGGAATGCTTGGCCTTGGCTTGTCCTAGCAAGGCATTGCTGGGTTGGGCTCCCTTGGCCTTTTGGGCGCCTTGGACGATGTCTTGCGAAGACCATGGGCACAAGGCCATGGCATATGGTGAGGAAAGGACCACGGTTGCCAAGGTTAGGCACCGGAATGCTTGGCCTTGGCTTGCCAAAGCAGGGCATTGCTGGGTTGGGCTCCCTTGGCCTTCCGGGCGCCTTGGACACTGTCTTGGGAAGACCATGGGCACAAGGCCATGGCATATGGTGGGGAATGGACCACGGTTGCCAAGGCTAGGCATATAGAGAGGAATTGCATTTTTGCCCGGATAGGCACCGGAATGCTTGGCCTTGGCTTGCCATAGCAGGGCATTGCTGGGTTGGGCTCCCTTGGCCTTCCGGGGGCCTTGGACGCTGTCTTGGGAAGACCATGGGCACAAGGCCATGGCATATAGTGAGGAATGGACCACGGTTGGCAAGGCTAGGCATATAGAGAGGAATGGACCACGGTTGCCAAGGTTGCGCAAGTTTTGGGCATTTTTTGCCCGGATATGCCCAAGTATGCCCCGATAGGCCCGTTACGCCCCGGTATGAACGCGTATGCCCGGATTGACTCGGTATGCCTTGGGATACATGCGTATGCCCCGATAGGCTTGGTA
>NW_027518720.1:87500-90000 GCF_043159265.1 Tasmannia lanceolata
CACACAGTCCTTGCACACTAGGCATGCTTGGGCGAGCTGATCCCGCATCAAGTCGACGGGTCTAGGCATTCTTGGGCGCAGATCCCGCATCGTCTCGTCGCGTCTGGGCGCAAACACGTCGCGTCTCGTTGCGTCTTCAGAAGTCGTCGCTAACAGCACCTTTGGTTGCCACTGGTGGTTAGGCTGGTTGGTTGCGCAAACCCTATAGGAGGGTGGCATGCTGGTGGGCGTTTTTGCCCGGATAGGCACTAGAATGTGCAGATTTTGGGCGTTTTTGCCTGGATAGGCTAAGGAATGGGCATGCTTTGGGCGTTTTTGCCCGGATAGGCACCGGAATGCTTGGCCTTGGCTTGTCCTAGCAAGGCATTGCTGGGTTGGGCTCCCTTGGCCTTTTGGGCGCCTTGGACGATGTCTTGCGAAGACCATGGGCACAAGGCCATGGCATATGGTGAGGAAAGGACCACGGTTGCCAAGGTTAGGCACCGGAATGCTTGGCCTTGGCTTGCCCTAGCAGGGCATTGCTGGGTTGGGCTCCCTTGGCCTTTTGGGCGCCTTGGACGATGTCTTGCGAAGACCATGGGCACAAGGCCATGGCATATGGTGAGGAAAGGACCACGGTTGCCAAGGTTAGGCACCGGAATGCTTGGCCTTGGCTTGCCAAAGCAGGGCATTGCTGGGTTGGGCTCCCTTGGCCTTCCGGGCGCCTTGGACACTGTCTTGGGAAGACCATGGGCACAAGGCCATGGCATATGGTGGGGAATGGACCACGGTTGCCAAGGCTAGGCATATAGAGAGGAATCGCATTTTTGCCCGGATAGGCACCGGAATGCTTGGCCTTGGCTTGCCATAGCAGGGCATTGCTGGGTTGGGCTCCCTTGGCCTTCCGGGGGCCTTGGACGCTGTCTTGGGAAGACCATGGGCACAAGGCCATGGCATATAGTGAGGAATGGACCACGGTTGGCAAGGCTAGGCATATAGAGAGGAATGGACCACGGTTGCCAAGGTTGCGCAAGTTTTGGGCATTTTTTGCCCGGATATGCCCAAGTATGCCCCGATAGGCCCGTTACGCCCCGGTATGAACGCGTATGCCCGGATTGACTCGGTATGCCTTGGGATACATGCGTATGCCCCGATAGGCTTGGTACGCCCCGATATGCGCACGTGTGCCCCAGTAGGGCTCGGTATGCCCCGGTATGTACGCGTGTGCCCCGATAGGCCCGGTATGCCCCGATATGCACACGTGTGCCCCAATAGGGGTCGGTATGCCCCGGTAGGTACGCGTGTGCCCCGTAATGCACGTTTCGCAGATCTCCCCGCATGTCCCGCCCCTATATGTAATACTTACTTACTTACTTTCTTTCTTGCTTGCTTGCTTGCTTGCAATGGTTGGGAGTGCCCGGCATGCCCCGCTGCAGAGACCAAGGGCGCAATGACTTGGCACCGCGGATGCCGGGACTCCGGCACTTCCCGTGGCACTGATGGTTGGTTCCAAAGACAAAAGGCCGTGCAAGGCCACCGCACCGCGGATGATTTTGCTCGTGCTGGCGCCGTTGTGTGGCCAAAGAACATGCGCGAATGCTCGTGTCGGAAGGGTTGGTGTCCTGGCCCCGCGGGTGTCACGAATGCTCGGTTGCGAAGACCATGGGACCAGAGCCATGGCACGTCGGATGATGGCTCCAGCTGGCGCCCCGGCACTTTCTGTGGCATTGATGCTCGGTTTCAAAGACAAACGTGCGCAGGGCCAGGGGACCGCGGATGACTGCTCGTGCTGGCCCCGTTGGGCGGCATTGATGGTCGGTTGCAAAGAAAATGCGTGATTGCTCGTGTCGGGGCCTGGCAAGCCAAGGCCAAGCGAGCCATGGCAACGCGGATGATGGCTCCAGCTGGCGCCCCGGCACTTTCTGTGGCATTGATGCTCGGTTTCGAAGACAAACGTGCGCAGGGCCAGGGGACCGCGGAGGACTGCTCGTGCTGGCCCCGTTGGGCGGCATTGATGGTGTGTTGCAGAGAGCATGTGCGATTGCAAGTGTCGGCCGGGTTTGGGTTCCCTTGGGCTTTCGGGTGCCTTGGACGCTGTCTTGCGAAGACCATGGGCACAAGGCCCCGTCCTGGCCCCTTGTTCGATTCGCTCTCGTCTTGCGCTTGCTTCCAAGGTCCTCCATGACCTTCCCCATGGCCTTGCTAGATCCCCCCCATGACGCATGACCTCTGTCCGTTGATTGGTTTTGAGTGCACACCATGCCCGGCTTGGCACCGTGTTGTCGCGTGAGTGGCATTTGGATCGTGCATGCTGGTGGGCTACCTGCCAATGCGCACAAGCCTTGCACACTAGCCTTGCGCACGAGCCTTGCACAAAAGCCTTGGACACAAGCCTTGCGCACAAGCCATGCGCACAAGCCTTGGACGCTAGCCTTGCACACAAGCCATGCATACAAGCCTTGCTCACAAGCCTTGGGCACTGGCCCATCGCAGTAGCCTTGCACACAAGCCTTGCGCACTA
>NW_027518720.1:100000-102500 GCF_043159265.1 Tasmannia lanceolata
GGTTGCCAAGGTTGCGCAAGTTTTGGGCATTTTTTGCCCGGATATGCCCAAGTATGCCCCGATAGGCCCGTTACGCCCCGGTATGAACGCGTATGCCCGGATAGACTCGGTATGCCTTGGGATACATGCGTATGCCCCGATAGGCTTGGTACGCCCCGATATGCGCACGTGTGCCCCAGTAGGGCTCGGTATGCCCCGGTATGTACGCGTGTGCCCCGATAGGCCCGGTATGCCCCGATATGCACACGTGTGCCCCAATAGGGGTCGGTATGCCCCGGTAGGTACGCGTGTGCCCCGTAATGCACGTTTCGCAGATCTCCCCGCATGTCCCGCCCCTATATGTAATACTTACTTACTTACTTACTTTCTTTCTTGCTTGCTTGCTTGCTTGCAATGGTTGGGAGTGCCCGGCATGCCCCGCTGCAGAGACCAAGGGCGCAATGACTTGGCACCGCGGATGCCGGGACTCCGGCACTTCCCGTGGCACTGATGGTTGGTTCCAAAGACAAAAGGCCGTGCAAGGCCACCGCGGATGATTTTGCTCGTGCTGGCGCCGTTGTGTGGCCAAAGAACATGCGTGAATGCTCGTGTCGGAAGGGTTGGTGTCCTGGCCCCGCGGGTGTCACGAATGCTCGGTTGCGAAGACCATGGGACCAGAGCCATGGCACGTCGGATGATGGCTCCAGCTGGCGCCCCGGCACTTTCTGTGGCATTGATGCTCGGTTTCAAAGACAAACGTGCGCAGGGCCAGGGGACCGCGGATGACTGCTCGTGCTGGCCCCGTTGGGCGGCATTGATGGTCGGTTGCAAAGAAAATGCGCGATTGCTCGTGTCGGGGCCTGGCAAGCCAAGGCCAAGCGAGCCATGGCAACGCGGATGATGGCTCCAGCTGGCGCCCCGGCACTTTCTGTGGCATTGATGCTCGGTTTCGAAGACAAACGTGCGCAGGGCCAGGGGACCGCGGAGGACTGCTCGTGCTGGCCCCGTTGGGCGGCATTGATGGTGTGTTGCAGAGAGCATGTGCGATTGCAAGTGTCGGCCGGGTTTGGGTTCCCTTGGGCTTTCGGGTGCCTTGGACGCTGTCTTGCGAAGACCATGGGCACAAGGCCCCGTCCTGGCCCCTTGTTCGATTCGCTCTCGTCTTGCGCTTGCTTCCAAGGTCCTCCATGACCTTCCCCATGGCCTTGCTAGATCCCCCCCATGACGCATGACCTCTGTCCGTTGATTGGTTTTGAGTGCACACCATGCCCGGCTTGGCACCGTGTTGTCGCGTGAGTGGCATTTGGATCGTGCATGCTGGTGGGCTACCTGCCAATGCGCACAAGCCTTGCACACTAGCCTTGCGCACGAGCCTTGCACAAAAGCCTTGGACACAAGCCTTGCGCACAAGCCATGCGCACAAGCCTTGGACGCTAGCCTTGCACACAAGCCATGCATACAAGCCTTGCTCACAAGCCTTGGGCACTGGCCCATCGCAGTAGCCTTGCACACAAGCCTTGCGCACTAGCTTTGGGCACGAGCCTTGCGCACTTGCCTTGGGCACTAGCCTTGCACACAACCCTTGGGAACTAGCCTTGCGCACCAGCCTTGCCCACAAGCCTTGCACACCAGCCTTGCACACTAGCCTTGCATACAAGCCTTGCACACTAGCCTTGCACACAGGCCATGCTCACTAGCCTTGGGCACTAGCCTTGCACACAGACCTTGGGCACTAGCCTTGCGCACTAGCCTTGCCCACGAGCCTTGCACACTAGCCTTGCACGCAGGCCTTGCACGCTAGGCATGCTTGGGCCAGCAGCTCCCGCATCAAGTCGGCGGGTGTAGGCACGGTTGGGCGCAGATCCCGCATCGCCTCGTCGCGTCTGGGCGCAAACCCGTCGCGTCTCGTTGCGTCTTCAGAAGTCGTCGCTAACAGCACCTTTGGTTGCCACTGGTGGTTAGGCGGGTTGGTTGCGCAAACCCTATAGGAGGGTGGCATGCTGCGGGGCGCTGGAATGCGCAGGCTTAGGGCGTTTTTGCCCGGATAGGCACTGGAATGTGCTGGTTTTGGGCGTTTTTGCCTGGATAGGCTAAGGAATGGGCATGCTTTGGGCGTTTTCCCCGGATAGGCACTGGAATGGGCTGGTTTTGGGCGTTTTTGCCTGGATAGGCTAACGAATGGGGCATGCTTTGGGCGTTTTTGCCCGGGTAGGCACTGGAATGCCTGGCCTTGGCTGGGCATTGCTGGGTTGGGCTCCCTTGGCCTTTCAGGCGCCTTGGATGCTGTCTTGTGAAGACCATGGGCACAAGGCCATGGCATATAGTGGGGAATGGACCATGGTTGCCAAGGTTAGGCAATATAGAGGGCGGTGGGCGAGTAGGCCATGGCGTCACTTGTTTGCCCGTGTTTGCTCCCTTTGTGCGTTTTTTGGTTTTGGGAGCACACCTACCTTGCTAGGCTCGGCGGCTTACCCCTGCCCTTGTGGGTACTGGGTTGCACGTCTGTTTGCAACCCTATGGC
>NW_027518720.1:132500-137500 GCF_043159265.1 Tasmannia lanceolata
TGGGCGCAAACACGTCGCGTCTCGTTGCGTCTTCAGAAGTCGTCGCTAACAGCACCTTTGGTTGCCACTGGTGGTTAGGCTGGTTGGTTGCGCAAACCCTATAGGAGGGTGGCATGCTGGTGGGCGTTTTTGCCCGGATAGGCACTAGAATGTGCAGATTTTGGGCGTTTTTGCCTGGATAGGCTAAGGAATGGGCATGCTTTGGGCGTTTTTGCCCGGATAGGCACCGGAATGCTTGGCCTTGGCTTGTCCTAGCAAGGCATTGCTGGGTTGGGCTCCCTTGGCCTTTTGGGCGCCTTGGACGATGTCTTGCGAAGACCATGGGCACAAGGCCATGGCATATGGTGAGGAAAGGACCACGGTTGCCAAGGTTAGGCACCGGAATGCTTGGCCTTGGCTTGCCCTAGCAGGGCATTGCTGGGTTGGGCTCCCTTGGCCTTTTGGGCGCCTTGGACGATGTCTTGCGAAGACCATGGGCACAAGGCCATGGCATATGGTGAGGAAAGGACCACGGTTGCCAAGGTTAGGCACCGGAATGCTTGGCCTTGGCTTGCCAAAGCAGGGCATTGCTGGGTTGGGCTCCCTTGGCCTTCCGGGCGCCTTGGACACTGTCTTGGGAAGACCATGGGCACAAGGCCATGGCATATGGTGGGGAATGGACCACGGTTGCCAAGGCTAGGCATATAGAGAGGAATCACATTTTTGCCCGGATAGGCACCGGAATGCTTGGCCTTGGCTTGCCATAGCAGGGCATTGCTGGGTTGGGCTCCCTTGGCCTTCCGGGGGCCTTGGACGCTGTCTTGGGAAGACCATGGGCACAAGGCCATGGCATATAGTGAGGAATGGACCACGGTTGGCAAGGCTAGGCATATAGAGAGGAATGGACCACGGTTGCCAAGGTTGCGCAAGTTTTGGGCATTTTTTGCCCGGATATGCCCAAGTATGCCCCGATAGGCCCGTTACGCCCCGGTATGAACGCGTATGCCCGGATAGACTCGGTATGCCTTGGGATACATGCGTATGCCCCGATAGGCTTGGTACGCCCCGATATGCGCACGTGTGCCCCAGTAGGGCTCGGTATGCCCCGGTATGTACGCGTGTGCCCCGATAGGCCCGGTATGCCCTGATAGGCCCGGTATGCCCCGATATGCACACGTGTGCCCCAATAGGGGTCGGTATGCCCCGGTAGGTACGCGTGTGCCCCGTAATGCACGTTTCGCAGATCTCCCCGCATGTCCCGCCCCTATATGTAATACTTACTTACTTACTTACTTTCTTTCTTGCTTGCTTGCTTGCTTGCAATGGTTGGGAGTGCCCGGCATGCCCCGCTGCAGAGACCAAGGGCGCAATGACTTGGCACCGCGGATGCCGGGACTCCGGCACTTCCCGTGGCACTGATGGTTGGTTCCAAAGACAAAAGGCCGTGCAAGGCCACCGCACCGCGGATGATTTTGCTCGTGCTGGCGCCGTTGTGTGGCCAAAGAACATGCGCGAATGCTCGTGTCGGAAGGGTTGGTGTCCTGGCCCCGCGGGTGTCACGAATGCTCGGTTGCGAAGACCATGGGACCAGAGCCATGGCACGTCGGATGATGGCTCCAGCTGGCGCCCCGGCACTTTCTGTGGCATTGATGCTCGGTTTCAAAGACAAACGTGCGCAGTGCCAGGGGACCGCGGATGACTGCTCGTGCTGGCCCCGTTGGGCGGCATTGATGGTCGGTTGCAAAGAAAATGCGCGATTGCTCGTGTCGGGGCCCGGCAAGCCAAGGCCAAGCGAGCCATGGCACGTCGGATGATGGCTCCAGCTGGCGCCCCGGCACTTTCTGTGGCATTGATGCTCGGTTTCAAAGACAAACGTGCGCAGGGCCAGGGGACCGCGGATGACTGCTCGTGCTGGCCCCGTTGGGCGGCATTGATGGTCGGTTGCAAAGAAAATGCGCGATTGCTCGTGTCGGGGCCTGGCAAGCCAAGGCCAAGCGAGCCATGGCAACGCGGATGATGGCTCGCTAGTGCTGGCGCCGTGCACAGTGGCCTCGCACACTCGCCCTGCACGCTTCCCTTGCACGCAGCCTTGCACACTAGCCTCGCATGCGAGCCTTGCACCCTAGCCATGCAAACTAGCCTTGCACGGTAGCCATGCACACAAGCCGTGCACATTAGCCATGCGCACAAGCCCCGCACACTAGCCTTGCGCACAACCCTTGCACACAAGCCATGCACTCGAGCAATGCACACAAGCCTTGCACTCAAGCAATGCACACAAGCCCTGGACACTAGCCTTGCACACGGGCCTGGCACACAAGCCTTGGGCACTAGCCTTGCGCACTAGCGTTCCACATGAGCCTTGCACACTAGCCTTGGACACTAGCCTTGCACACAGGCCTTGCACACTAGGCATGCTTGGGCGAGCTGATCCCGCATCAAGTCGACGGGTCTAGGCATTCTTGGGCGCAGATCCCGCATCGTCTCGTCGCGTCTGGGCGCAAACACGTCGCGTCTCGTTGCGTCTTCAGAAGTCGTCGCTAACAGCACCTTTGGTTGCCACTGGTGGTTAGGCTGGTTGGTTGCGCAAACCCTATAGGAGGGTGGCATGCTGGTGGGCGTTTTTGCCCGGATAGGCACTAGAATGTGCAGATTTTGGGCGTTTTTGCCTGGATAGGCTAAGGAATGGGCATGCTTTGGGCGTTTTTGCCCGGATAGGCACCGGAATGCTTGGCCTTGGCTTGTCCTAGCAAGGCATTGCTGGGTTGGGCTCCCTTGGCCTTTTGGGCGCCTTGGACGATGTCTTGCGAAGACCATGGGCACAAGGCCATGGCATATGGTGAGGAAAGGACCACGGTTGCCAAGGTTAGGCACCGGAATGCTTGGCCTTGGCTTGCCAAAGCAGGGCATTGCTGGGTTGGGCTCCCTTGGCCTTCCGGGCGCCTTGGACACTGTCTTGGGAAGACCATGGGCACAAGGCCATGGCATATGGTGGGGAATGGACCACGGTTGCCAAGGCTAGGCATATAGAGAGGAATTGCATTTTTGCCCGGATAGGCACCGGAATGCTTGGCCTTGGCTTGCCATAGCAGGGCATTGCTGGGTTGGGCTCCCTTGGCCTTCCGGGGGCCTTGGACGCTGTCTTGGGAAGACCATGGGCACAAGGCCATGGCATATAGTGAGGAATGGACCACGGTTGGCAAGGCTAGGCATATAGAGAGGAATGGACCACGGTTGCCAAGGTTGCGCAAGTTTTGGGCATTTTTTGCCCGGATATGCCCAAGTATGCCCCGATAGGCCCGTTACGCCCCGGTATGAACGCGTATGCCCGGATTGACTCGGTATGCCTTGGGATAGATGCGTATGCCCCGATAGGCTTGGTACGCCCCGATATGCGCACGTGTGCCCCAGTAGGGCTCGGTATGCCCCGGTATGTACGCGTGTGCCCCGATAGGCCCGGTATGCCCCGATATGCACACGTGTGCCCCAATAGGGGTCGGTATGCCCCGGTAGGTACGCGTGTGCCCCGTAATGCACGTTTCGCAGATCTCCCCGCATGTCCCGCCCCTATATGTAATACTTACTTACTTACTTACTTTCTTTCTTGCTTGCTTGCTTGCTTGCAATGGTTGGGAGTGCCCGGCATGCCCCGCTGCAGAGACCAAGGGCGCAATGACTTGGCACCGCGGATGCCGGGACTCCGGCACTTCCCGTGGCACTGATGGTTGGTTCCAAAGACAAAAGGCCGTGCAAGGCCACCGCACCGCGGATGATTTTGCTCGTGCTGGCGCCGTTGTGTGGCCAAAGAACATGCGCGAATGCTCGTGTCGGAAGGGTTGGTGTCCTGGCCCCGCGGGTGTCACGAATGCTCGGTTGCGAAGACCATGGGACCAGAGCCATGGCACGTCGGATGATGGCTCCAGCTGGCGCCCCGGCACTTTCTGTGGCATTGATGCTCGGTTTCAAAGACAAACGTGCGCAGGGCCAGGGGACCGCGGATGACTGCTCGTGCTGGCCCCGTTGGGCGGCATTGATGGTCGGTTGCAAAGAAAATGCGCGATTGCTCGTGTCGGGGCCTGGCAAGCCAAGGCCAAGCGAGCCATGGCAACGCGGATGATGGCTCCAGCTGGCGCCCCGGCACTTTCTGTGGCATTGATGCTCGGTTTCGAAGACAAACGTGCGCAGGGCCAGGGGACCGCGGAGGACTGCTCGTGCTGGCCCCGTTGGGCGGCATTGATGGTGTGTTGCAGAGAGCATGTGCGATTGCAAGTGTCGGCCGGGTTTGGGTTCCCTTGGGCTTTCGGGTGCCTTGGACGCTGTCTTGCGAAGACCATGGGCACAAGGCCCCGTCCTGGCCCCTTGTTCGATTCGCTCTCGTCTTGCGCTTGCTTCCAAGGTCCTCCATGACCTTCCCCATGGCCTTGCTAGATCCCCCCCATGACGCATGACCTCTGTCCGTTGATTGGTTTTGAGTGCACACCATGCCCGGCTTGGCACCGTGTTGTCGCGTGAGTGGCATTTGGATCGTGCATGCTGGTGGGCTACCTGCCAATGCGCACAAGCCTTGCACACTAGCCTTGCGCACGAGCCTTGCACAAAAGCCTTGGACACAAGCCTTGCGCACAAGCCATGCGCACAAGCCTTGGACGCTAGCCTTGCACACAAGCCATGCATACAAGCCTTGCTCACAAGCCTTGGGCACTGGCCCATCGCAGTAGCCTTGCACACAAGCCTTGCGCACTAGCTTTGGGCACGAGCCTTGCGCACTTGCCTTGGGCACTAGCCTTGCACACAACCCTTGGGAACTAGCCTTGCGCACCAGCCTTGCCCACAAGCCTTGCACACCAGCCTTGCACACTAGCCTTGCATACAAGCCTTGCACACTAGCCTTGCACACAGGCCATGCTCACTAGCCTTGGGCACTAGCCTTGCACACAGACCTTGGGCACTAGCCTTGCGCACTAGCCTTGCCCACGAGCCTTGCACACTAGCCTTGCACGCAGGCCTTGCACGCTAGGCAT
>NW_027518720.1:147500-152500 GCF_043159265.1 Tasmannia lanceolata
CCATGGGACCAGAGCCATGGCACGTCGGATGATGGCTCCAGCTGGCGCCCCGGCACTTTCTGTGGCATTGATGCTCGGTTTCAAAGACAAACGTGCGCAGGGCCAGGGGACCGCGGATGACTGCTCGTGCTGGCCCCGTTGGGCGGCATTGATGGTCGGTTGCAAAGAAAATGCGCGATTGCTCGTGTCGGGGCCTGGCAAGCCAAGGCCAAGCGAGCCATGGCAACGCGGATGATGGCTCCAGCTGGCGCCCCGGCACTTTCTGTGGCATTGATGCTCGGTTTCGAAGACAAACGTGCGCAGGGCCAGGGGACCGCGGAGGACTGCTCGTGCTGGCCCCGTTGGGCGGCATTGATGGTGTGTTGCAGAGAGCATGTGCGATTGCAAGTGTCGGCCGGGTTTGGGTTCCCTTGGGCTTTCGGGTGCCTTGGACGCTGTCTTGCGAAGACCATGGGCACAAGGCCCCGTCCTGGCCCCTTGTTCGATTCGCTCTCGTCTTGCGCTTGCTTCCAAGGTCCTCCATGACCTTCCCCATGGCCTTGCTAGATCCCCCCCATGACGCATGACCTCTGTCCGTTGATTGGTTTTGAGTGCACACCATGCCCGGCTTGGCACCGTGTTGTCGCGTGAGTGGCATTTGGATCGTGCATGCTGGTGGGCTACCTGCCAATGCGCACAAGCCTTGCACACTAGCCTTGCGCACGAGCCTTGCACAAAAGCCTTGGACACAAGCCTTGCGCACAAGCCATGCGCACAAGCCTTGGACGCTAGCCTTGCACACAAGCCATGCATACAAGCCTTGCTCACAAGCCTTGGGCACTGGCCCATCGCAGTAGCCTTGCACACAAGCCTTGCGCACTAGCTTTGGGCACGAGCCTTGCGCACTTGCCTTGGGCACTAGCCTTGCACACAACCCTTGGGAACTAGCCTTGCGCACCAGCCTTGCCCACAAGCCTTGCACACCAGCCTTGCACACTAGCCTTGCATACAAGCCTTGCACACTAGCCTTGCACACAGGCCATGCTCACTAGCCTTGGGCACTAGCCTTGCACACAGACCTTGGGCACTAGCCTTGCGCACTAGCCTTGCCCACGAGCCTTGCACACTAGCCTTGCACGCAGGCCTTGCACGCTAGGCATGCTTGGGCCAGCAGCTCCCGCATCAAGTCGGCGGGTGTAGGCACGGTTGGGCGCAGATCCCGCATCGCCTCGTCGCGTCTGGGCGCAAACCCGTCGCGTCTCGTTGCGTCTTCAGAAGTCGTCGCTAACAGCACCTTTGGTTGCCACTGGTGGTTAGGCGGGTTGGTTGCGCAAACCCTATAGGAGGGTGGCATGCTGCGGGGCGCTGGAATGCGCAGGCTTAGGGCGTTTTTGCCCGGATAGGCACTGGAATGTGCTGGTTTTGGGCGTTTTTGCCTGGATAGGCTAAGGAATGGGCATGCTTTGGGCGTTTTCCCCGGATAGGCACTGGAATGGGCTGGTTTTGGGCGTTTTTGCCTGGATAGGCTAACGAATGGGGCATGCTTTGGGCGTTTTTGCCCGGGTAGGCACTGGAATGCCTGGCCTTGGCTGGGCATTGCTGGGTTGGGCTCCCTTGGCCTTTCAGGCGCCTTGGATGCTGTCTTGTGAAGACCATGGGCACAAGGCCATGGCATATAGTGGGGAATGGACCATGGTTGCCAAGGTTAGGCAATATAGAGGGCGGTGGGCGAGTAGGCCATGGCGTCACTTGTTTGCCCGTGTTTGCTCCCTTTGTGCGTTGTTTGGTTTTGGGAGCACACCTACCTTGCTAGGCTCGGCGGCTTACCCCTGCCCTTGTGGGTACTGGGTTGCACGTCTGTTTGCAACCCTATGGCTTGGTTGCTGCTGGCTTGGTTGGGTAGTTTGCCTCCGCCAATGCGCACAAGGGTTCCTTTTCTTCGTACCTGTGAGCTTACCTCCCTTGTTCGATTTGCTTTTGTATTGCGCTTTCTTACAGGGTCTCTCCAATGAGCTTCCCCCCCCCATCTTTGTCCTGGGCCTTTTGCTAGATCTCTCCCCTTCCCCCATTCCATTCGCCATCGTTGGCTTGCCTCAACCGTGGGGGTCTCCACTCTTGGCTTGGTCTTCGCTCGCATTCTCTTTGGCACGGAATTCCTCGTCCCGTGTGTCCCTTCCCCCTTCCCCTCTAACTTCCGCGCACAGCGGGTCGCCTAGCAGTGCCATTTCAGGCCCCATTGCTAATAGCAGTTGGGTCGGGGAGACATTGTTTGGCAGGCACCGTGTTGGCGCGTGAGTGGCATTTGGATCGTGCATGCTGGTGGGCTACCTGCCATTGCGCAGCTGACCACCCCGTTCATGGCCTACTCAATTCAAGCTCGATGCCTTACTCGGCTCGCATTATGGTGCCTGTGCTTGTTACCCATTTTATTGGCGGATGACTGCTCGTGCTGGCCCCGTTGGGCGGCATTGATGGTCGGTTGCAAAGAAAATGCGCGATTGCTCGTGTCGGGGCCCGGCAAGCCAAGGCCAAGCGAGCCATGGCACGTCGGATGATGGCTCCAGCTGGCGCCCCGGCACTTTCTGTGGCATTGATGCTCGGTTTCAAAGACAAACGTGCGCAGGGCCAGGGGACCGCGGATGACTGCTCGTGCTGGCCCCGTTGGGCGGCATTGATGGTCGGTTGCAAAGAAAATGCGCGATTGCTCGTGTCGGGGCCTGGCAAGCCAAGGCCAAGCGAGCCATGGCAACGCGGATGATGGCTCGCTAGTGCTGGCGCCGTGCACAGTGGCCTCGCACACTCGCCCTGCACGCTTCCCTTGCACGCAGCCTTGCACACTAGCCTCGCATGCGAGCCTTGCACCCTAGCCATGCAAACTAGCCTTGCACGGTAGCCATGCACACAAGCCGTGCACATTAGCCATGCGCACAAGCCCCGCACACTAGCCTTGCGCACAACCCTTGCACACAAGCCATGCACTCGAGCAATGCACACAAGCCTTGCACTCAAGCAATGCACACAAGCCCTGGACACTAGCCTTGCACACGGGCCTGGCACACAAGCCTTGGGCACTAGCCTTGCGCACTAGCGTTCCACATGAGCCTTGCACACTAGCCTTGGACACTAGCCTTGCACACAGGCCTTGCACACTAGGCATGCTTGGGCGAGCTGATCCCGCATCAAGTCGACGGGTCTAGGCATTCTTGGGCGCAGATCCCGCATCGTCTCGTCGCGTCTGGGCGCAAACACGTCGCGTCTCGTTGCGTCTTCAGAAGTCGTCGCTAACAGCACCTTTGGTTGCCACTGGTGGTTAGGCTGGTTGGTTGCGCAAACCCTATAGGAGGGTGGCATGCTGGTGGGCGTTTTTGCCCGGATAGGCACTAGAATGTGCAGATTTTGGGCGTTTTTGCCTGGATAGGCTAAGGAATGGGCATGCTTTGGGCGTTTTTGCCCGGATAGGCACCGGAATGCTTGGCCTTGGCTTGTCCTAGCAAGGCATTGCTGGGTTGGGCTCCCTTGGCCTTTTGGGCGCCTTGGACGATGTCTTGCGAAGACCATGGGCACAAGGCCATGGCATATGGTGAGGAAAGGACCACGGTTGCCAAGGTTAGGCACCGGAATGCTTGGCCTTGGCTTGCCAAAGCAGGGCATTGCTGGGTTGGGCTCCCTTGGCCTTCCGGGCGCCTTGGACACTGTCTTGGGAAGACCATGGGCACAAGGCCATGGCATATGGTGGGGAATGGACCACGGTTGCCAAGGCTAGGCATATAGAGAGGAATTGCATTTTTGCCCGGATAGGCACCGGAATGCTTGGCCTTGGCTTGCCATAGCAGGGCATTGCTGGGTTGGGCTCCCTTGGCCTTCCGGGGGCCTTGGACGCTGTCTTGGGAAGACCATGGGCACAAGGCCATGGCATATAGTGAGGAATGGACCACGGTTGGCAAGGCTAGGCATATAGAGAGGAATGGACCACGGTTGCCAAGGTTGCGCAAGTTTTGGGCATTTTTTGCCCGGATATGCCCAAGTATGCCCCGATAGGCCCGTTACGCCCCGGTATGAACGCGTATGCCCGGATTGACTCGGTATGCCTTGGGATAGATGCGTATGCCCCGATAGGCTTGGTACGCCCCGATATGCGCACGTGTGCCCCAGTAGGGCTCGGTATGCCCCGGTATGTACGCGTGTGCCCCGATAGGCCCGGTATGCCCCGATATGCACACGTGTGCCCCAATAGGGGTCGGTATGCCCCGGTAGGTACGCGTGTGCCCCGTAATGCACGTTTCGCAGATCTCCCCGCATGTCCCGCCCCTATATGTAATACTTACTTACTTACTTACTTTCTTTCTTGCTTGCTTGCTTGCTTGCAATGGTTGGGAGTGCCCGGCATGCCCCGCTGCAGAGACCAAGGGCGCAATGACTTGGCACCGCGGATGCCGGGACTCCGGCACTTCCCGTGGCACTGATGGTTGGTTCCAAAGACAAAAGGCCGTGCAAGGCCACCGCACCGCGGATGATTTTGCTCGTGCTGGCGCCGTTGTGTGGCCAAAGAACATGCGCGAATGCTCGTGTCGGAAGGGTTGGTGTCCTGGCCCCGCGGGTGTCACGAATGCTCGGTTGCGAAGACCATGGGACCAGAGCCATGGCACGTCGGATGATGGCTCCAGCTGGCGCCCCGGCACTTTCTGTGGCATTGATGCTCGGTTTCAAAGACAAACGTGCGCAGGGCCAGGGGACCGCGGATGACTGCTCGTGCTGGCCCCGTTGGGCGGCATTGATGGTCGGTTGCAAAGAAAATGCGCGATTGCTCGTGTCGGGGCCTGGCAAGCCAAGGCCAAGCGAGCCATGGCAACGCGGATGATGGCTCCAGCTGGCGCCCCGGCACTTTCTGTGGCATTGATGCTCGGTTTCGAAGACAAACGTGCGCAGGGCCAGGGGACCGCGGAGGACTGCTCGTGCTGGCCCCGTTGGGCGGCATTGATGGTGTGTTGCAGAGAGCATGTGCGATTGCAAGTGTCGGCCGG